>NW_028227345.1:0-280505 GCF_978045245.1 Mus caroli
ATTCTAAGTTTTTCAGTGCAACTCACTCATATACTATGTACTACACTGTGCGTTTCTTATATTCTAAGTTTTTCAGTGCAACTCACTCATATACTATGTACTACACTGTGCGTTTCTTATATTCTAAGTTTTTCAGTGCAACTCACTCATATACTATGTACTACACTGTGCGTTTCTTATATTCTAAGTTTTTCAGTGCAACTCACTCATATACTATGTACTACACTGTGCGTTTCTTATATTCTAAGTTTTTCAGTGCAACTCACTCATATACTATGTACTACACTGTGCGTTTCTTATATTCTAAGTTTTTCAGTGCAACTCACTCATATACTATGTACTACACTGTGCGTTTCTTATATTCTAAGTTTTTCAGTGCAACTCACTCATATACTATGTACTACACTGTGCGTTTCTTATATTCTAAGTTTTTCAGTGCAACTCACTCATATACTATGTACTACACTGTGCATTTCGTGTAATGCGGGTTTTTCAGTAAATTCTAAGTTTTTCAGTGCAACTCACTCATATACTATGTACTACACTGTGCGTTTCTTATATTCTAAGTTTTTCAGTGCAACTCACTCATATACTATGTACTACACTGTGCGTTTCTTATATTCTAAGTTTTTCAGTGCAACTCACTCATATACTATGTACTACACTGGCGTTTCTTATATTCTAAGTTTTTCAGTGCAACTCACTCATATACTATGTACTACACTGTGCGTTCTTATATTCTAAGTTTTTCAGTGCAACTCACTCATATACTATGTACTACACTGTGCATTTCGTGTAATGCGGGTTTTTCAGTAAATTCTAAGTTTTTCAGTGCAACTCACTCATATACTATGTACTACACTGTGCATTTCGTGTAATGCGGGTTTTTCAGTAAATTCTAAGTTTTTCAGTGCAACTCACTCATATACTATGTACTACACTGTGCGTTTCTTATATTCTAAGTTTTTCAGTGCAACTCACTCATATACTATGTACTACACTGTGCGTTTCTCATATTCTAAGTTTTTCAGTGCAACTCACTCATATACTATGTACTACACTGTGCGTTTCTCATATTCTAAGTTTTTCAGTGCAACTCACTCATATACTATGTACTACACTGTGCGTTTCTTATATTCTAAGTTTTTCAGTGCAACTCACTCATATACTATGTACTACACTGTGCGTTTCTTATATTCTAAGTTTTTCAGTGCAACTCACTCATATACTATGTACTACACTGTGCATTTCGTGTAATGCGGGTTTTTCAGTAAATTCTAAGTTTTTCAGTGCAACTCACTCATATACTATGTACTACACTGTGCGTTTCTTATATTCTAAGTTTTTCAGTGCAACTCACTCATATACTATGTACTACACTGTGCGTTTCTTATATTCTAAGTTTTTCAGTGCAACTCACTCATATACTATGTACTACACTGTGCATTTCGTGTAATGCGGGTTTTTCAGTAAATTCTAAGTTTTTCAGTGCAACTCACTCATATACTATGTACTACACTGTGTGTTTCTTATATTCTAAGTTTTTCAGTGCAACTCACTCATATACTATGTACTACACTGTGCGTTTCTTATATTCTAAGTTTTTGAGTGCAACTCACTCATATACTATGTACTACACTGTGCGTTTCTTATATTCTAAGTTTTTCAGTGCAACTCATATACTATGTACTACACTGTGCGTTTCTTATATTCTAAGTTTTTCAGTGCAACTCACTCATATACTATGTACTACACTGTGCGTTTCTTATATTCTAAGTTTTTCAGTGCAACTCACTCATATACTATGTACTACACTGTGCGTTTCTTATATTCTAAGTTTTTCAGTGCAACTCACTCATATACTATGTACTACACTGTGCGTTTCTTATATTCTAAGTTTTTCAGTGCAACTCACTCATATACTATGTACTACACTGTGCGTTTCTTATATTCTAAGTTTTTCAGTGCAACTCACTCATATACTATGTACTACACTGTGCGTTTCTTATATTCTAAGTTTTTCAGTGCAACTCACTCATATACTATGTACTACACTGTGCGTTTCTTATATTCTAAGTTTTTCAGTGCAACTCACTCATATACTATGTACTACACTGTGCGTTTCTTATATTCTAAGTTTTTCAGTGCAACTCACTCATATACTATGTACTACACTGTGCGTTTCTTATATTCTAAGTTTTTCAGTGCAACTCACTCATATACTATGTACTACACTGTGCATTTCGTGTAATGCGGGTTTTTCAGTAAATTCTAAGTTTTTCAGTGCAACTCACTCATATACTATGTACTACACTGTGCGTTTCTTATATTCTAAGTTTTTCAGTGCAACTCACTCATATACTATGTACTACACTGTGCGTTTCTTATATTCTAAGTTTTTCAGTGCAACTCACTCATATACTATGTACTACACTGGCGTTTCTTATATTCTAAGTTTTTCAGTGCAACTCACTCATATACTATGTACTACACTGTGCGTTTCTTATATTCTAAGTTTTTCAGTGCAACTCACTCATATACTATGTACTACACTGTGCATTTCGTGTAATGCGGGTTTTTCAGTAAATTCTAAGTTTTTCAGTGCAACTCACTCATATACTATGTACTACACTGTGCATTTCGTGTAATGCGGGTTTTTCAGTAAATTCTAAGTTTTTCAGTGCAACTCACTCATATACTATGTACTACACTGTGCGTTTCTTATATTCTAAGTTTTTCAGTGCAACTCACTCATATACTATGTACTACACTGTGCGTTTCTCATATTCTAAGTTTTTCAGTGCAACTCACTCATATACTATGTACTACACTGTGCGTTTCTCATATTCTAAGTTTTTCAGTGCAACTCACTCATATACTATGTACTACACTGTGCGTTTCTTATATTCTAAGTTTTTCAGTGCAACTCACTCATATACTATGTACTACACTGTGCGTTTCTTATATTCTAAGTTTTTCAGTGCAACTCACTCATATACTATGTACTACACTGTGCATTTCGTGTAATGCGGGTTTTTCAGTAAATTCTAAGTTTTTCAGTGCAACTCACTCATATACTATGTACTACACTGTGCGTTTCTTATATTCTAAGTTTTTCAGTGCAACTCACTCATATACTATGTACTACACTGTGCGTTTCTTATATTCTAAGTTTTTCAGTGCAACTCACTCATATACTATGTACTACACTGTGCATTTCGTGTAATGCGGGTTTTTCAGTAAATTCTAAGTTTTTCAGTGCAACTCACTCATATACTATGTACTACACTGTGTGTTTCTTATATTCTAAGTTTTTCAGTGCAACTCACTCATATACTATGTACTACACTGTGCGTTTCTTATATTCTAAGTTTTTGAGTGCAACTCACTCATATACTATGTACTACACTGTGCGTTTCTTATATTCTAAGTTTTTCAGTGCAACTCACTCATATACTATGTACTACACTGTGCGTTTCTTATATTCTAAGTTTTTCAGTGCAACTCACTCATATACTATGTACTACACTGTGCATTTCGTGTAATGCGGGTTTTTCAGTAAATTCTAAGTTTTTCAGTGCAACTCACTCATATACTATGTACTACACTGTGCGTTTCTTATATTCTAAGTTTTTCAGTGCAACTCACTCATATACTATGTACTACACTGTGCGTTTCTTATATTCTAAGTTTTTCAGTGCAACTCACTCATATACTATGTACTACACTGGCGTTTCTTATATTCTAAGTTTTTCAGTGCAACTCACTCATATACTATGTACTACACTGTGCGTTTCTTATATTCTAAGTTTTTCAGTGCAACTCACTCATATACTATGTACTACACTGTGCATTTCGTGTAATGCGGGTTTTTCAGTAAATTCTAAGTTTTTCAGTGCAACTCACTCATATACTATGTACTACACTGTGCATTTCGTGTAATGCGGGTTTTTCAGTAAATTCTAAGTTTTTCAGTGCAACTCACTCATATACTATGTACTACACTGTGCGTTTCTTATATTCTAAGTTTTTCAGTGCAACTCACTCATATACTATGTACTACACTGTGCGTTTCTCATATTCTAAGTTTTTCAGTGCAACTCACTCATATACTATGTACTACACTGTGCGTTTCTCATATTCTAAGTTTTTCAGTGCAACTCACTCATATACTATGTACTACACTGTGCGTTTCTTATATTCTAAGTTTTTCAGTGCAACTCACTCATATACTATGTACTACACTGTGCGTTTCTTATATTCTAAGTTTTTCAGTGCAACTCACTCATATACTATGTACTACACTGTGCATTTCGTGTAATGCGGGTTTTTCAGTAAATTCTAAGTTTTTCAGTGCAACTCACTCATATACTATGTACTACACTGTGCGTTTCTTATATTCTAAGTTTTTCAGTGCAACTCACTCATATACTATGTACTACACTGTGCGTTTCTTATATTCTAAGTTTTTCAGTGCAACTCACTCATATACTATGTACTACACTGTGCATTTCGTGTAATGCGGGTTTTTCAGTAAATTCTAAGTTTTTCAGTGCAACTCACTCATATACTATGTACTACACTGTGTGTTTCTTATATTCTAAGTTTTTCAGTGCAACTCACTCATATACTATGTACTACACTGTGCGTTTCTTATATTCTAAGTTTTTGAGTGCAACTCACTCATATACTATGTACTACACTGTGCGTTTCTTATATTCTAAGTTTTTCAGTGCAACTCACTCATATACTATGTACTACACTGTGCGTTTCTTATATTCTAAGTTTTTCAGTGCAACTCATATACTATGTACTACACTGTGCGTTTCTTATATTCTAAGTTTTTCAGTGCAACTCACTCATATACTATGTACTACACTGTGCGTTTCTTATATTCTAAGTTTTTCAGTGCAACTCACTCATATACTATGTACTACACTGTGCGTTTCTTATATTCTAAGTTTTTCAGTGCAACTCACTCATATACTATGTACTACACTGTGCGTTTCTTATATTCTAAGTTTTTCAGTGCAACTCACTCATATACTATGTACTACACTGTGCGTTTCTTATATTCTAAGTTTTTCAGTGCAACTCACTCATATACTATGTACTACACTGTGCGTTTTTTATTTTCTAAGTTTTTCAGTGCAACTCACTCATATACTATGTACTACACTGTGCGTTTCTTATATTCTAAGTTTTTCAGTGCAACTCACTCATATACTATGTACTACACTGTGCATTTCGTGTAATGCGGGTTTTTCAGTAAATTCTAAGTTTTTCAGTGCAACTCACTCATATACTATGTACTACACTGTGCGTTTCTTATATTCTAAGTTTTTCAGTGCAACTCACTCATATACTATGTACTACACTGTGCGTTTCTTATATTCTAAGTTTTTCAGTGCAACTCACTCATATACTATGTACTACACTGGCGTTTCTTATATTCTAAGTTTTTCAGTGCAACTCACTCATATACTATGTACTACACTGTGCGTTTCTTATATTCTAAGTTTTTCAGTGCAACTCACTCATATACTATGTACTACACTGTGCATTTCGTGTAATGCGGGTTTTTCAGTAAATTCTAAGTTTTTCAGTGCAACTCACTCATATACTATGTACTACACTGTGCATTTCGTGTAATGCGGGTTTTTCAGTAAATTCTAAGTTTTTCAGTGCAACTCACTCATATACTATGTACTACACTGTGCGTTTCTTATATTCTAAGTTTTTCAGTGCAACTCACTCATATACTATGTACTACACTGTGCGTTTCTCATATTCTAAGTTTTTCAGTGCAACTCACTCATATACTATGTACTACACTGTGCGTTTCTTATATTCTAAGTTTTTCAGTGCAACTCACTCATATACTATGTACTACACTGTGCGTTTCTTATATTCTAAGTTTTTCAGTGCAACTCACTCATATACTATGTACTACACTGTGCGTTTCTTATATTCTAAGTTTTTCAGTGCAACTCACTCATATACTATGTACTACATTGTGCATTTCGTGTAATGCGGGTTTTTCAGTAAATTCTAAGTTTTTCAGTGCAACTCACTCATATACTATGTACTACACTGTGCGTTTCTTATATTCTAAGTTTTTCAGTGCAACTCACTCATATACTATGTACTACACTGTGCGTTTCTTATATTCTAAGTTTTTCAGTGCAACTCACTCATATACTATGTACTACACTGTGCGTTTCTTATATTCTAAGTTTTTCAGTGCAACTCACTCATATACTATGTACTACACTGTGCGTTTCTTATATTCTAAGTTTTTCAGTGCAACTCACTCATATACTATGTACTACACTGTGCGTTTCTTATATTCTAAGTTTTTCAGTGCAACTCACTCATATACTATGTACTACACTGTGCGTTTCTTATATTCTAAGTTTTTCAGTGCAACTCACTCATATACTATGTACTACACTGTGCGTTTCTTATATTCTAAGTTTTTCAGTGCAACTCACTCATATACTATGTACTACACTGTGCGTTTCTTATATTCTAAGTTTTTCAGTGCAACTCACTCATATACTATGTACTACACTGTGCGTTTCTTATATTCTAAGTTTTTCAGTGCAACTCACTCATATACTATGTACTACACTGTGCGTTTCTTATATTCTAAGTTTTTCAGTGCAACTCACTCATATACTATGTACTACACTGTGCGTTTCTTATATTCTAAGTTTTTCAGTGCAACTCATATACTATGTACTACACTGTGCGTTTCTCATATTCTAAGTTTTTCAGTGCAACTCACTCATATACTATGTACTACACTGTGCGTTTCTTATATTCTAAGTTTTTCAGTGCAACTCACTCATATACTATGTACTACACTGTGCGTTTCTTATATTCTAAGTTTTTCAGTGCAACTCACTCATATACTATGTACTACACTGTGCGTTTCTTATATTCTAAGTTTTTCAGTGCAACTCACTCATATACTATGTACTACACTGTGCGTTTCTTATATTCTAAGTTTTTCAGTGCAACTCACTCATATACTATGTACTACACTGTGCGTTTCTTATATTCTAAGTTTTTCAGTGCAACTCACTCATATACTATGTACTACACTGTGCGTTTCTTATATTCTAAGTTTTTCAGTGCAACTCACTCATATACTATGTACTACACTGTGCATTTCGTGTAATGCGGGTTTTTCAGTAAATTCTAAGTTTTTCAGTGCAACTCACTCATATACTATGTACTACACTGTGCGTTTCTTATATTCTAAGTTTTTCAGTGCAACTCACTCATATACTATGTACTACACTGTGCGTTTCTTATATTCTAAGTTTTTCAGTGCAACTCACTCATATACTATGTACTACACTGGCGTTTCTTATATTCTAAGTTTTTCAGTGCAACTCACTCATATACTATGTACTACACTGTGCGTTTCTTATATTCTAAGTTTTTCAGTGCAACTCACTCATATACTATGTACTACACTGTGCATTTCGTGTAATGCGGGTTTTTCAGTAAATTCTAAGTTTTTCAGTGCAACTCACTCATATACTATGTACTACACTGTGCATTTCGTGTAATGCGGGTTTTTCAGTAAATTCTAAGTTTTTCAGTGCAACTCACTCATATACTATGTACTACACTGTGCGTTTCTTATATTCTAAGTTTTTCAGTGCAACTCACTCATATACTATGTACTACACTGTGCGTTTCTCATATTCTAAGTTTTTCAGTGCAACTCACTCATATACTATGTACTACACTGTGCGTTTCTTATATTCTAAGTTTTTCAGTGCAACTCACTCATATACTATGTACTACACTGTGCGTTTCTTATATTCTAAGTTTTTCAGTGCAACTCACTCATATACTATGTACTACACTGTGCGTTTCTTATATTCTAAGTTTTTCAGTGCAACTCACTCATATACTATGTACTACACTGTGCGTTTCTTATATTCTAAGTTTTTCAGTGCAACTCACTCATATACTATGTACTACACTGTGCGTTTCTTATATTCTAAGTTTTTCAGTGCAACTCACTCATATACTATGTACTACACTGTGCGTTTCTTATATTCTAAGTTTTTCAGTGCAACTCACTCATATACTATGTACTACACTGTGCATTCGTGTAATGCGGGTTTTTCAGTAAATTCTAAGTTTTTCAGTGCAACTCACTCATATACTATGTACTACACTGTGCGTTTCTTATATTCTAAGTTTTTCAGTGCAACTCACTCATATACTATGTACTACACTGTGCGTTTCTTATATTCTAAGTTTTTCAGTGCAACTCACTCATATACTATGTACTACACTGTGCGTTTCTTATATTCTAAGTTTTTCAGTGCAACTCACTCATATACTATGTACTACACTGTGCGTTTCTTATATTCTAAGTTTTTGAGTGCAACTCACTCATATACTATGTACTACACTGTGCGTTTCTTATATTCTAAGTTTTTCAGTGCAACTCACTCATATACTATGTACTACACTGTGCGTTTCTTATATTCTAAGTTTTTCAGTGCAACTCACTCATATACTATGTACTACACTGTGCGTTTCTTATATTCTAAGTTTTTCAGTGCAACTCACTCATGTACTATGTACTACACTGTGCGTTTCTTATATTCTAAGTTTTTCAGTGTAACTCACTCATATACTATGTACTACACTGTGCGTTTCTTATATTCTAAGTTTTTCAGTGCAACTCACTCATATACTATGTACTACACTGTGCGTTTCTTATATTCTAAGTTTTTCAGTGCAACTCACTCATATACTATGTACTACACTGTGCATTTCGTGTAATGCGGGTTTTTCAGTAAATTCTAAGTTTTTCAGTGCAACTCACTCATATACTATGTACTACACTGTGCGTTTCTTATATTCTAAGTTTTTCAGTGCAACTCACTCATATACTATGTACTACACTGTGCGTTTCTTATATTCTAAGTTTTTCAGTGCAACTCACTCATATACTATGTACTACACTGTGCGTTTCTTATATTCTAAGTTTTTCAGTGCAACTCACTCATATACTATGTACTACACTGTGCGTTTCTTATATTCTAAGTTTTTCAGTGCAACTCACTCATATACTATGTACTACACTGTGCGTTTCTTATATTCTAAGTTTTTCAGTGCAACTCACTCATATACTATGTACTACAATGTGTGTTTCTTATATTCTAAGTTTTTCAGTGCAACTCACTCATATACAATGTACTACACTGCGCATTTCGTGTAATGCGTGTTTTTCAGTAAATTCTAAGTTTTTCAGTGCAACTCACTCATATACTATGTACTACACTGTGCGTTTCTTATATTCGAAGTTTTTCAGTGCAACTCACTCATATACTATGTACTACACTGTGCGTTTCTTATATTCTAAGTTTTTCAGTGCAACTCACTCATATACTATGTACTACACTGGCGTTTCTTATATTCTAAGTTTTTCAGTGCAACTCACTCATATACTATGTACTACACTGTGCGTTTCTTATATTCTAAGTTTTTCAGTGCAACTCACTCATATACTATGTACTACACTGTGCGTTTCTTCTATTCTAGGTTTTTCAGTGCAACTCACTCATATACTATGTACTACACTGTGCATTTCGTGTAATGCGGGTTTTTCAGTAAATTCTAAGTTTTTCAGTGCAACTCACTCATATACTATGTACTACACTGTGCGTTTCTTATATTCTAAGTTTTTCAGTGCAACTCACTCATATACTATGTACTACACTGTGCGTTTCTTATTTTCTAAGTTTTTCAGTGCAACTCACTCATATACTATGTACTACACTGTGCGTTTCTTATATTCTAAGTTTTTCAGTGCAACTCACTCATATACTATGTACTACACTGTGCGTTTCTTATATTCTAAGTTTTTCAGTGCAACTCACTCATATACTATGTACTACACTGTGCGTTTCTTATATTCTAAGTTTTTCAGTGCAACTCACTCATATACTATGTACTACACTGTGCGTTTCTTATATTCTAAGTTTTTCAGTGCAACTCACTCATATACTATGTACTACACTGTGCGTTTCTTATATTCTAAGTTTTTCAGTGCAACTCACTCATATACTATGTACTACACTGTGCGTTTCTTATATTCTAAGTTTTTCAGTGCAACTCACTCATATACTATGTACTACACTGTGCGTTTCTTATATTCTAAGTTTTTCAGTGCAACTCACTCATATACTATGTACTACACTGTGCGTTTCTTATATTCTAAGTTTTTCAGTGCAACTCACTCATATACTATGTACTACACTGTGCGTTTCTTATATTCTAAGTTTTTCAGTGCAACTCACTCATATACTATGTACTACACTGTGCGTTTCTTATATTCTACGTTTTTCAGTGCAACTCACTCATATACTATGTACTACACTGTGCGTTTCTTATATTCTACGTTTTTCAGTGCAACTCACTCATATACTATGTACTACACTGTGCGTTTCTTATATTCTAAGTTTTTCAGTGCAACTCACTCATATACTATGTACTACACTGTGCGTTTCTTATATTCTAAGTTTTTCAGTGCAACTCACTCATATACTATGTACTACACTGTGCGTTTCTTATATTCTAAGTTTTTCAGTGCAACTCACTCATATACTATGTACTACACTGTGCGTTTCTTATATTCTAAATTTTTCAGTGCAACTCACTCATATACTATGTACTACACTGTGCATTTCGTGTAATGCGGGTTTTTCAGTAAATTCTAAGTTTTTCAGTGCAACTCACTCATATACTATGTACTACACTGTGCGTTTCTTATATTCTAAGTTTTTCAGTGCAACTCACTCATATACTATGTACTACACTGTGCGTTTCTTATATTCTAAGTTTTTCAGTGCAACTCACTCATATACTATGTACTACACTGTGCGTTTCTTATATTCTAAGTTTTTCAGTGCAACTCACTCATATACTATGTACTACACTGTGCGTTTCTTATATTCTAAGTTTTTCAGTGCAACCCACTCATATACTATGTACTACACTGTGCATTTCGTGTAATGCGGGTTTTTCAGTAAATTCTAAGTTTTTCAGTGCAACTCACTCATATACTATGTACTACACTGTGCGTTTCTTATATTCTAAGTTTTTCAGTGCAACTCACTCATATACTATGTACTACACTGTGCGTTTCTTATATTCTAAGTTTTTCAGTGCAACTCACTCATATACTATGTACTACACTGTGCGTTTCTTATATTCTAAGTTTTTCAGTGCAACTCACTCATATACTATGTACTACACTGTGCGTTTCTTATATTCTAAGTTTTTCAGTGCAACTCACTCATATACTATGTACTACACTGTGCGTTTCTTATATTCTAAGTTTTTCAGTGCAACTCACTCATATACTATGTACTACACTGTGCGTTTCTTATATTCTAAGTTTTTCAGTGCAACTCACTCATGTACTATGTACTACACTGTGCGTATCTTATATTCTAAGTTTTTCAGTGCAACTCACTCATATACTATGTACTACACTGTGCGTTTCTTATATTCTAAGTTTTTCAGTGCAACTCACTCATATACTATGTACTACACTGTGCGTTTCTTATATTCTAAGTTTTTCAGTGCAACTCACTCATATACTATGTACTACACTGTGCGTTTCTTATATTCTAAGTTTTTCAGTGCAACTCACTCATATACTATGTACTACACTGTGCGTTTCTTATATTCTAAGTTTTTCAGTGCAACTCACTCATATACTATGTACTACAATGTGCGTTTCTTATATTCTAAGTTTTTCAGTGCAACTCACTCATATACTATGTACTACACTGTGCATTTCGTGTAATGCGGGTTTTTCAGTAAATTCTAAGTTTTTCAGTGCAACTCACTCATATACTATGTACTACACTGTGCGTTTCTTATATTCTAAGTTTTTCAGTTCAACTCACTCATATACTATGTACTACACTGTGCGTTTCTTATATTCTAAGTTTTGCAGTGCAACTCACTCATATACTATGTACTACACTGTGCGTTTCTTATATTCTAAGTTTTTGAGTGCAACTCACTCATATACTATGTACTACACTGTGCGTTTCTTATATTCTAAGTTTTTCAGTGCAACTCACTCATATACTATGTACTACACTGTGCGTTTCTTATATTCTAAGTTTTTCAGTGCAACTCACTCATATACTATGTACTACACTGTGCGTTTCTTATATTCTAAGTTTTTCAGTGCAACTCACTCATATACTATGTACTACACTGTGCGTTTCTTATATTCTAAGTTTTTCAGTGCAACTCACTCAATACTATGTACTACACTGTGCGTTTCTTATATTCTAAGTTTTTCAGTGCAACTCACTCATATACTATGTACTACACTGTGCATTTCGTGTAATGCGGGTTTTTCAGTAAATTCTAAGTTTTTCAGTGCAACTCACTCATATACTATGTACTACACTGTGCGTTTCTTATATTCTAAGTTTTTCAGTGCAACTCACTCATATACTATGTACTACACTGTGCGTTTCTTATATTCTAAGTTTTTCAGTGCAACTCACTCATATACTATGTACTACACTGTGCGTTTCTTATATTCTAAGTTTTTCAGTGCAACTCACTCATATACTATGTACTACACTGTGCATTTCGTGTAATGCGGGTTTTTCAGTAAATTCTAAGTTTTTCAGTGCAACTCACTCATATACTATGTACTACACTGTGCGTTTCTTATATTCTAAGTTTTTCAGTTCAACTCACTCATATACTATGTACTACACTGTGCGTTTCTTATATTCTAAGTTTTGCAGTGCAACTCACTCATATACTATGTACTACACTGTGCGTTTCTTATATTCTAAGTTTTTGAGTGCAACTCACTCATATACTATGTACTACACTGTGCGTTTCTTATATTCTAAGTTTTTCAGTGCAACTCACTCATATACTATGTACTACACTGTGCGTTTCTTATATTCTAAGTTTTTCAGTGCAACTCACTCATATACTATGTACTACACTGTGCGTTTCTTATATTCTAAGTTTTTCAGTGCAACTCACTCATATACTATGTACTACACTGTGCGTTTCTTATATTCTAAGTTTTTCAGTGCAACTCACTCAATACTATGTACTACACTGTGCGTTTCTTATATTCTAAGTTTTTCAGTGCAACTCACTCATATACTATGTACTACACTGTGCATTTCGTGTAATGCGGGTTTTTCAGTAAATTCTAAGTTTTTCAGTGCAACTCACTCATATACTATGTACTACACTGTGCGTTTCTTATATTCTAAGTTTTTCAGTGCAACTCACTCATATACTATGTACTACACTGTGCGTTTCTTATATTCTAAGTTTTTCAGTGCAACTCACTCATATACTATGTACTACACTGTGCGTTTCTTATATTCTAAGTTTTTCAGTGCAACTCACTCATATACTATGTACTACACTGTGCATTTCGTGTAATGCGGGTTTTTCAGTAAATTCTAAGTTTTTCAGTGCAACTCACTCATATACTATGTACTACACTGTGCGTTTCTTATATTCTAAGTTTTTCAGTGCAACTCACTCATATACTATGTACTACACTGTGCGTTTCTTATATTCTAAGTTTTTCAGTGCAACTCACTCATATACTATGTACTACACTGTGCGTTTCTTATATTCTAAGTTTTTCAGTGCAACTCACTAATATACTATGTACTACACTGTGCGTTTCTTATATTCTAAGTTTTTCAGTGCAACTCACTCATATACTATGTACTACACTGTGCGTTTCTTATATTCTAAGTTTTTCAGTGCAACTCACTCATGTACTATGTACTACACTGTGCGTATCTTATATTCTAAGTTTTTCAGTGCAACTCACTCATATACTATGTACTACACTGTGCGTTTCTTATATTCTAAGTTTTTCAGTGCAACTCACTCATATACTATGTACTACACTGTGCGTTTCTTATATTCTAAGTTTTTCAGTGCAACTCACTCATATACTATGTACTACACTGTGCGTTTCTTATATTCTAAGTTTTTCAGTGCAACTCACTCATATACTATGTACTACACTGTGCGTTTCTTATATTCTAAGTTTTTCAGTGCAACTCACTCATATACTATGTACTACAATGTGCGTTTCTTATATTCTAAGTTTTTCAGTGCAACTCACTCATATACTATGTACTACACTGTGCATTTCGTGTAATGCGGGTTTTTCAGTAAATTCTAAGTTTTTCAGTGCAACTCACTCATATACTATGTACTACACTGTGCGTTTCTTATATTCTAAGTTTTTCAGTTCAACTCACTCATATACTATGTACTACACTGTGCGTTTCTTATATTCTAAGTTTTGCAGTGCAACTCACTCATATACTATGTACTACACTGTGCGTTTCTTATATTCTAAGTTTTTGAGTGCAACTCACTCATATACTATGTACTACACTGTGCGTTTCTTATATTCTAAGTTTTTCAGTGCAACTCACTCATATACTATGTACTACACTGTGCGTTTCTTATATTCTAAGTTTTTCAGTGCAACTCACTCATATACTATGTACTACACTGTGCGTTTCTTATATTCTAAGTTTTTCAGTGCAACTCACTCATATACTATGTACTACACTGTGCGTTTCTTATATTCTAAGTTTTTCAGTGCAACTCACTCAATACTATGTACTACACTGTGCGTTTCTTATATTCTAAGTTTTTCAGTGCAACTCACTCATATACTATGTACTACACTGTGCATTTCGTGTAATGCGGGTTTTTCAGTAAATTCTAAGTTTTTCAGTGCAACTCACTCATATACTATGTACTACACTGTGCGTTTCTTATATTCTAAGTTTTTCAGTGCAACTCACTCATATACTATGTACTACACTGTGCGTTTCTTATATTCTAAGTTTTTCAGTGCAACTCACTCATATACTATGTACTACACTGTGCGTTTCTTATATTCTAAGTTTTTCAGTGCAACTCACTCATATACTATGTACTACAATGTGCGTTTCTTATATTCTAAGTTTTTCAGTGCAACTCACTCATATACTATGTACTACACTGTGCATTTCGTGTAATGCGGGTTTTTCAGTAAATTCTAAGTTTTTCAGTGCAACTCACTCATATACTATGTACTACACTGTGCGTTTCTTATATTCTAAGTTTTTCAGTTCAACTCACTCATATACTATGTACTACACTGTGCGTTTCTTATATTCTAAGTTTTGCAGTGCAACTCACTCATATACTATGTACTACACTGTGCGTTTCTTATATTCTAAGTTTTTGAGTGCAACTCACTCATATACTATGTACTACACTGTGCGTTTCTTATATTCTAAGTTTTTCAGTGCAACTCACTCATATACTATGTACTACACTGTGCGTTTCTTATATTCTAAGTTTTTCAGTGCAACTCACTCATATACTATGTACTACACTGTGCGTTTCTTATATTCTAAGTTTTTCAGTGCAACTCACTCATATACTATGTACTACACTGTGCGTTTCTTATATTCTAAGTTTTTCAGTGCAACTCACTCAATACTATGTACTACACTGTGCGTTTCTTATATTCTAAGTTTTTCAGTGCAACTCACTCATATACTATGTACTACACTGTGCATTTCGTGTAATGCGGGTTTTTCAGTAAATTCTAAGTTTTTCAGTGCAACTCACTCATATACTATGTACTACACTGTGCGTTTCTTATATTCTAAGTTTTTCAGTGCAACTCACTCATATACTATGTACTACACTGTGCGTTTCTTATATTCTAAGTTTTTCAGTGCAACTCACTCATATACTATGTACTACACTGTGCGTTTCTTATATTCTAAGTTTTTCAGTGCAACTCACTCATATACTATGTACTACACTGTGCATTTCGTGTAATGCGGGTTTTTCAGTAAATTCTAAGTTTTTCAGTGCAACTCACTCATATACTATGTACTACACTGTGCGTTTCTTATATTCTAAGTTTTTCAGTTCAACTCACTCATATACTATGTACTACACTGTGCGTTTCTTATATTCTAAGTTTTGCAGTGCAACTCACTCATATACTATGTACTACACTGTGCGTTTCTTATATTCTAAGTTTTTGAGTGCAACTCACTCATATACTATGTACTACACTGTGCGTTTCTTATATTCTAAGTTTTTCAGTGCAACTCACTCATATACTATGTACTACACTGTGCGTTTCTTATATTCTAAGTTTTTCAGTGCAACTCACTCATATACTATGTACTACACTGTGCGTTTCTTATATTCTAAGTTTTTCAGTGCAACTCACTCATATACTATGTACTACACTGTGCGTTTCTTATATTCTAAGTTTTTCAGTGCAACTCACTCAATACTATGTACTACACTGTGCGTTTCTTATATTCTAAGTTTTTCAGTGCAACTCACTCATATACTATGTACTACACTGTGCATTTCGTGTAATGCGGGTTTTTCAGTAAATTCTAAGTTTTTCAGTGCAACTCACTCATATACTATGTACTACACTGTGCGTTTCTTATATTCTAAGTTTTTCAGTGCAACTCACTCATATACTATGTACTACACTGTGCGTTTCTTATATTCTAAGTTTTTCAGTGCAACTCACTCATATACTATGTACTACACTGTGCGTTTCTTATATTCTAAGTTTTTCAGTGCAACTCACTCATATACTATGTACTACACTGTGCGTTTCTTATATTCTAAGTTTTTCAGTGCAACTCACTCATATACTATGTACTACACTGTGCATTTCGTGTAATGCGGGTTTTTCAGTAAATTCTAAGTTTTTCAGTGCAACTCACTCATATACTATGTACTACACTGTGCGTTTCTTATATTCTAAGTTTTTCAGTTCAACTCACTCATATACTATGTACTACACTGTGCGTTTCTTATATTCTAAGTTTTGCAGTGCAACTCACTCATATACTATGTACTACACTGTGCGTTTCTTATATTCTAAGTTTTTGAGTGCAACTCACTCATATACTATGTACTACACTGTGCGTTTCTTATATTCTAAGTTTTTCAGTGCAACTCACTCATATACTATGTACTACACTGTGCGTTTCTTATATTCTAAGTTTTTCAGTGCAACTCACTCATATACTATGTACTACACTGTGCGTTTCTTATATTCTAAGTTTTTCAGTGCAACTCACTCATATACTATGTACTACACTGTGCGTTTCTTATATTCTAAGTTTTTCAGTGCAACTCACTCAATACTATGTACTACACTGTGCGTTTCTTATATTCTAAGTTTTTCAGTGCAACTCACTCATATACTATGTACTACACTGTGCATTTCGTGTAATGCGGGTTTTTCAGTAAATTCTAAGTTTTTCAGTGCAACTCACTCATATACTATGTACTACACTGTGCGTTTCTTATATTCTAAGTTTTTCAGTGCAACTCACTCATATACTATGTACTACACTGTGCGTTTCTTATATTCTAAGTTTTTCAGTGCAACTCACTCATATACTATGTACTACACTGTGCGTTTCTTATATTCTAAGTTTTTCAGTGCAACTCACTCATATACTATGTACTACACTGTGCATTTCGTGTAATGCGGGTTTTTCAGTAAATTCTAAGTTTTTCAGTGCAACTCACTCATATACTATGTACTACACTGTGCGTTTCTTATATTCTAAGTTTTTCAGTTCAACTCACTCATATACTATGTACTACACTGTGCGTTTCTTATATTCTAAGTTTTGCAGTGCAACTCACTCATATACTATGTACTACACTGTGCGTTTCTTATATTCTAAGTTTTTGAGTGCAACTCACTCATATACTATGTACTACACTGTGCGTTTCTTATATTCTAAGTTTTTCAGTGCAACTCACTCATATACTATGTACTACACTGTGCGTTTCTTATATTCTAAGTTTTTCAGTGCAACTCACTCATATACTATGTACTACACTGTGCGTTTCTTATATTCTAAGTTTTTCAGTGCAACTCACTCATATACTATGTACTACACTGTGCGTTTCTTATATTCTAAGTTTTTCAGTGCAACTCACTCAATACTATGTACTACACTGTGCGTTTCTTATATTCTAAGTTTTTCAGTGCAACTCACTCATATACTATGTACTACACTGTGCATTTCGTGTAATGCGGGTTTTTCAGTAAATTCTAAGTTTTTCAGTGCAACTCACTCATATACTATGTACTACACTGTGCGTTTCTTATATTCTAAGTTTTTCAGTGCAACTCACTCATATACTATGTACTACACTGTGCGTTTCTTATATTCTAAGTTTTTCAGTGCAACTCACTCATATACTATGTACTACACTGTGCGTTTCTTATATTCTAAGTTTTTCAGTGCAACTCACTCATATACTATGTACTACACTGTGCATTTCGTGTAATGCGGGTTTTTCAGTAAATTCTAAGTTTTTCAGTGCAACTCACTCATATACTATGTACTACACTGTGCGTTTCTTATATTCTAAGTTTTTCAGTGCAACTCACTCATATACTATGTACTACACTGTGCGTTTCTTATATTCTAAGTTTTTCAGTGCAACTCACTCATATACTATGTACTACACTGTGCGTTTCTTATATTCTAAGTTTTTCAGTGCAACTCACTCATATACTATGTACTACACTGTGCGTTTCTTATATTCTAAGTTTTTCAGTGCAACTCACTCATATACTATGTACTACACTGTGCGTTTCTTATATTCTAAGTTTTTCAGTGCAACTCACTCATATACTATGTACTACACTGTGCGTTTCTTATATTCTAAGTTTTTCAGTGCAACTCACTCATATACTATGTACTACACTGTGCGTTTCTTATATTCTAAGTTTTTCAGTGCAACTCACTCATATACTATGTACTACACTGTGCGTTTCTTATATTCTAAGTTTTTCAGTGCAACTCACTCATATACTATGTACTACACTGTGCGTTTCTTATATTCTAAGTTTTTCAGTGCAACTCACTCATATACTATGTACTACACTGTGCGTTTCTTATATTCTAAGTTTTTCAGTGCAACTCACTCATATACTATGTACTACAATGTGCGTTTCTTATATTCTAAGTTTTTCAGTGCAACTCACTCATATACTATGTACTACACTGTGCATTTCGTGTAATGCGGGTTTTTCAGTAAATTCTAAGTTTTTCAGTGCAACTCACTCATATACTATGTACTACACTGTGCGTTTCTTATATTCTAAGTTTTTCAGTTCAACTCACTCATATACTATGTACTACACTGTGCGTTTCTTATATTCTAAGTTTTGCAGTGCAACTCACTCATATACTATGTACTACACTGTGCGTTTCTTATATTCTAAGTTTTTGAGTGCAACTCACTCATATACTATGTACTACACTGTGCGTTTCTTATATTCTAAGTTTTTCAGTGCAACTCACTCATATACTATGTACTACACTGTGCGTTTCTTATATTCTAAGTTTTTCAGTGCAACTCACTCATATACTATGTACTACACTGTGCGTTTCTTATATTCTAAGTTTTTCAGTGCAACTCACTCATATACTATGTACTACACTGTGCGTTTCTTATATTCTAAGTTTTTCAGTGCAACTCACTCAATACTATGTACTACACTGTGCGTTTCTTATATTCTAAGTTTTTCAGTGCAACTCACTCATATACTATGTACTACACTGTGCATTTCGTGTAATGCGGGTTTTTCAGTAAATTCTAAGTTTTTCAGTGCAACTCACTCATATACTATGTACTACACTGTGCGTTTCTTATATTCTAAGTTTTTCAGTGCAACTCACTCATATACTATGTACTACACTGTGCGTTTCTTATATTCTAAGTTTTTCAGTGCAACTCACTCATATACTATGTACTACACTGTGCGTTTCTTATATTCTAAGTTTTTCAGTGCAACTCACTCATATACTATGTACTACAATGTGCGTTTCTTATATTCTAAGTTTTTCAGTGCAACTCACTCATATACTATGTACTACACTGTGCATTTCGTGTAATGCGGGTTTTTCAGTAAATTCTAAGTTTTTCAGTGCAACTCACTCATATACTATGTACTACACTGTGCGTTTCTTATATTCTAAGTTTTTCAGTTCAACTCACTCATATACTATGTACTACACTGTGCGTTTCTTATATTCTAAGTTTTGCAGTGCAACTCACTCATATACTATGTACTACACTGTGCGTTTCTTATATTCTAAGTTTTTGAGTGCAACTCACTCATATACTATGTACTACACTGTGCGTTTCTTATATTCTAAGTTTTTCAGTGCAACTCACTCATATACTATGTACTACACTGTGCGTTTCTTATATTCTAAGTTTTTCAGTGCAACTCACTCATATACTATGTACTACACTGTGCGTTTCTTATATTCTAAGTTTTTCAGTGCAACTCACTCATATACTATGTACTACACTGTGCGTTTCTTATATTCTAAGTTTTTCAGTGCAACTCACTCAATACTATGTACTACACTGTGCGTTTCTTATATTCTAAGTTTTTCAGTGCAACTCACTCATATACTATGTACTACACTGTGCATTTCGTGTAATGCGGGTTTTTCAGTAAATTCTAAGTTTTTCAGTGCAACTCACTCATATACTATGTACTACACTGTGCGTTTCTTATATTCTAAGTTTTTCAGTGCAACTCACTCATATACTATGTACTACACTGTGCGTTTCTTATATTCTAAGTTTTTCAGTGCAACTCACTCATATACTATGTACTACACTGTGCGTTTCTTATATTCTAAGTTTTTCAGTGCAACTCACTCATATACTATGTACTACACTGTGCATTTCGTGTAATGCGGGTTTTTCAGTAAATTCTAAGTTTTTCAGTGCAACTCACTCATATACTATGTACTACACTGTGCGTTTCTTATATTCTAAGTTTTTCAGTGCAACTCACTCATATACTATGTACTACACTGTGCGTTTCTTATATTCTAAGTTTTTCAGTGCAACTCACTCATATACTATGTACTACACTGTGCGTTTCTTATATTCTAAGTTTTTCAGTGCAACTCACTCATATACTATGTACTACACTGTGCGTTTCTTATATTCTAAGTTTTTCAGTGCAACCCACTCATATACTATGTACTACACTGTGCATTTCGTGTAATGCGGGTTTTTCAGTAAATTCTAAGTTTTTCAGTGCAACTCACTCATATACTATGTACTACACTGTGCGTTTCTTATATTCTAAGTTTTTCAGTGCAACTCACTCATATACTATGTACTACACTGTGCGTTTCTTATATTCTAAGTTTTTCAGTGCAACTCACTCATATACTATGTACTACACTGTGCGTTTCTTATATTCTAAGTTTTTCAGTGCAACTCACTCATATACTATGTACTACACTGTGCGTTTCTTATATTCTAAGTTTTTCAGTGCAACTCACTAATATACTATGTACTACACTGTGCGTTTCTTATATTCTAAGTTTTTCAGTGCAACTCACTCATATACTATGTACTACACTGTGCGTTTCTTATATTCTAAGTTTTTCAGTGCAACTCACTCATGTACTATGTACTACACTGTGCGTATCTTATATTCTAAGTTTTTCAGTGCAACTCACTCATATACTATGTACTACACTGTGCGTTTCTTATATTCTAAGTTTTTCAGTGCAACTCACTCATATACTATGTACTACACTGTGCGTTTCTTATATTCTAAGTTTTTCAGTGCAACTCACTCATATACTATGTACTACACTGTGCGTTTCTTATATTCTAAGTTTTTCAGTGCAACTCACTCATATACTATGTACTACACTGTGCGTTTCTTATATTCTAAGTTTTTCAGTGCAACTCACTCATATACTATGTACTACAATGTGCGTTTCTTATATTCTAAGTTTTTCAGTGCAACTCACTCATATACTATGTACTACACTGTGCATTTCGTGTAATGCGGGTTTTTCAGTAAATTCTAAGTTTTTCAGTGCAACTCACTCATATACTATGTACTACACTGTGCGTTTCTTATATTCTAAGTTTTTCAGTTCAACTCACTCATATACTATGTACTACACTGTGCGTTTCTTATATTCTAAGTTTTGCAGTGCAACTCACTCATATACTATGTACTACACTGTGCGTTTCTTATATTCTAAGTTTTTGAGTGCAACTCACTCATATACTATGTACTACACTGTGCGTTTCTTATATTCTAAGTTTTTCAGTGCAACTCACTCATATACTATGTACTACACTGTGCGTTTCTTATATTCTAAGTTTTTCAGTGCAACTCACTCATATACTATGTACTACACTGTGCGTTTCTTATATTCTAAGTTTTTCAGTGCAACTCACTCATATACTATGTACTACACTGTGCGTTTCTTATATTCTAAGTTTTTCAGTGCAACTCACTCAATACTATGTACTACACTGTGCGTTTCTTATATTCTAAGTTTTTCAGTGCAACTCACTCATATACTATGTACTACACTGTGCATTTCGTGTAATGCGGGTTTTTCAGTAAATTCTAAGTTTTTCAGTGCAACTCACTCATATACTATGTACTACACTGTGCGTTTCTTATATTCTAAGTTTTTCAGTGCAACTCACTCATATACTATGTACTACACTGTGCGTTTCTTATATTCTAAGTTTTTCAGTGCAACTCACTCAATACTATGTACTACACTGTGCGTTTCTTATATTCTAAGTTTTTCAGTGCAACTCATTCATATACTATGTACTACACTGTGCATTTCGTGTAATGCGGGTTTTTCAGTAAATTCTAAGTTTTTCAGTGCAACTCACTCATATACTATGTACTACACTGTGCGTTTCTTATATTCTAAGTTTTTCAGTGCAACTCACTCATATACTATGTACTACACTGTGCGTTTCTTATATTCTAAGTTTTTCAGTGCAACTCACTCATATACTATGTACTACACTGTGCGTTTCTTATATTCTAAGTTTTTCAGTGCAACTCACTCATATACTATGTACTACACTGTGCATTTCGTGTAATGCGGGTTTTTCAGTAAATTCTAAGTTTTTCAGTGCAACTCACTCATATACTATGTACTACACTGTGCGTTTCTTATATTCTAAGTTTTTCAGTGCAACTCACTCATATACTATGTACTACACTGTGCGTTTCTTATATTCTAAGTTTTTCAGTGCAACTCACTCATATACTATGTACTACACTGTGCGTTTCTTATATTCTAAGTTTTTCAGTTCAACTCACTCATATACTATGTACTACACTGTGCGTTTCTTATATTCTAAGTTTTGCAGTGCAACTCACTCATATACTATGTACTACACTGTGCGTTTCTTATATTCTAAGTTTTTGAGTGCAACTCACTCATATACTATGTACTACACTGTGCGTTTCTTATATTCTAAGTTTTTCAGTGCAACTCACTCATATACTATGTACTACACTGTGCGTTTCTTATATTCTAAGTTTTTCAGTGCAACTCACTCATATACTATGTACTACACTGTGCGTTTCTTATATTCTAAGTTTTTCAGTGCAACTCACTCATATACTATGTACTACACTGTGCGTTTCTTATATTCTAAGTTTTTCAGTGCAACTCACTCATATACTATGTACTACACTGTGCATTTCGTGTAATGCGGGTTTTTCAGTAAATTCTAAGTTTTTCAGTGCAACTCACTCATATACTATGTACTACACTGTGCGTTTCTTATATTCTAAGTTTTTCAGTGCAACTCACTCATATACTATGTACTACACTGTGCGTTTCTTATATTCTAAGTTTTTCAGTGCAACTCACTCATATACTATGTACTACACTGTGCGTTTCTTATATTCTAAGTTTTTCAGTGCAACTCACTCATATACTATGTACTACACTGTGCGTTTCTTATATTCTAAGTTTTTCAGTGCAACTCACTCATATACTATGTACTACACTGTGCGTTTCTTATATTCTAAGTTTTTCAGTGCAACTCACTCATATACTATGTACTACACTGTGCGTTTCTTATATTCTAAGTTTTTCAGTGCAACTCACTCATATACTATGTACTACACTGTGCGTTTCTTATATTCTAAGTTTTTCAGTGCAACTCACTCATATACTATGTAC
The DNA here is from genome assembly GCF_978045245.1 of Mus caroli. Lineage (NCBI taxonomy): Eukaryota > Metazoa > Chordata > Mammalia > Rodentia > Muridae > Mus > Mus caroli. Next base: position 24,156 of record NW_028227345.1, read on the forward strand.
TACACTGTGCGTTTCTTATATTCTAAGTTTTTCAGTGCAACTCACTCATATACTATGTACTACACTGTGCGTTTCTTATATTCTACGTTTTTCAGTGCAACTCACTCATATACTATGTACTACACTGTGCGTTTCTTATATTCTAAGTTTTTCAGTTCAACTCACTCATATACTATGTACTACACTGTGCGTTTCTTATATTCTAAGTTTTGCAGTGCAACTCACTCATATACTATGTACTACACTGTGCGTTTCTTATATTCTAAGTTTTTGAGTGCAACTCACTCATATACTATGTACTACACTGTGCGTTTCTTATATTCTAAGTTTTTCAGTGCAACTCACTCATATACTATGTACTACACTGTGCGTTTCTTATATTCTAAGTTTTTCAGTGCAACTCACTCATATACTATGTACTACACTGTGCGTTTCTTATATTCTAAGTTTTTCAGTGCAACTCACTCATATACTATGTACTACACTGTGCGTTTCTTATATTCTAAGTTTTTCAGTGCAACTCACTCAATACTATGTACTACACTGTGCGTTTCTTATATTCTAAGTTTTTCAGTGCAACTCACTCATATACTATGTACTACACTGTGCATTTCGTGTAATGCGGGTTTTTCAGTAAATTCTAAGTTTTTCAGTGCAACTCACTCATATACTATGTACTACACTGTGCGTTTCTTATATTCTAAGTTTTTCAGTGCAACTCACTCATATACTATGTACTACACTGTGCGTTTCTTATATTCTAAGTTTTTCAGTGCAACTCACTCATATACTATGTACTACACTGTGCGTTTCTTATATTCTAAGTTTTTCAGTGCAACTCACTCATATACTATGTACTACACTGTGCATTTCGTGTAATGCGGGTTTTTCAGTAAATTCTAAGTTTTTCAGTGCAACTCACTCATATACTATGTACTACACTGTGCGTTTCTTATATTCTAAGTTTTTCAGTGCAACTCACTCATATACTATGTACTACACTGTGCGTTTCTTATATTCTAAGTTTTTCAGTGCAACTCACTCATATACTATGTACTACACTGTGCTTTTCTTATATTCTAAGTTTTTCAGTGCAACTCACTCATATACTATGTACTACACTGTGCATTTCGTGTAATGCGGGTTTTTCAGTAAATTCTAAGTTTTTCAGTGCAACTCACTCATATACTATGTACTACACTGTGCGTTTCTTATATTCTAAGTTTTTCAGTGCAACTCACTCAATACTATGTACTACACTGTGCGTTTCTTATATTCTAAGTTTTTCAGTGCAACTCACTCATATACTATGTACTACACTGTGCATTTCGTGTAATGCGGGTTTTTCAGTAAATTCTAAGTTTTTCAGTGCAACTCACTCATATACTATGTACTACACTGTGCGTTTCTTATATTCTAAGTTTTTCAGTGCAACTCACTCATATACTATGTACTACACTGTGCGTTTCTTATATTCTAAGTATTTCAGTGCAAATCACTCATATACTATGTACTACACTGTGCGTTTCTTATATTCTAAGTTTTTCAGTGCAACTCACTCATATACTATGTACTACACTGTGCATTTCGTGTAATGCGGGTTTTTCAGTAAATTCTAAGTTTTTCAGTGCAACTCACTCATATACTATGTACTACACTGTGCGTTTCTTATATTCTAAGTTTTTCAGTGCAACTCACTCATATACTATGTACTACACTGTGCGTTTCTTATATTCTAAGTTTTTCAGTGCAACTCACTCATATACTATGTACTACACTGTGCGTTTCTTATATTCTAAGTTTTTCAGTGCAACTCACTCATATACTATGTACTACACTGTGCGTTTCTTATATTCTAAGTTTTTCAGTGCAACCCACTCATATACTATGTACTACACTGTGCATTTCGTGTAATGCGGGTTTTTCAGTAAATTCTAAGTTTTTCAGTGCAACTCACTCATATACTATGTACTACACTGTGCGTTTCTTATATTCTAAGTTTTTCAGTGCAACTCACTCATATACTATGTACTACACTGTGCGTTTCTTATATTCTAAGTTTTTCAGTGCAACTCACTCATATACTATGTACTACACTGTGCGTTTCTTATATTCTAAGTTTTTCAGTGCAACTCACTCATATACTATGTACTACACTGTGCGTTTCTTATATTCTAAGTTTTTCAGTGCAACTCACTAATATACTATGTACTACACTGTGCGTTTCTTATATTCTAAGTTTTTCAGTGCAACTCACTCATATACTATGTACTACACTGTGCGTTTCTTATATTCTAAGTTTTTCAGTGCAACTCACTCATGTACTATGTACTACACTGTGCGTATCTTATATTCTAAGTTTTTCAGTGCAACTCACTCATATACTATGTACTACACTGTGCGTTTCTTATATTCTAAGTTTTTCAGTGCAACTCACTCATATACTATGTACTACACTGTGCGTTTCTTATATTCTAAGTTTTTCAGTGCAACTCACTCATATACTATGTACTACACTGTGCGTTTCTTATATTCTAAGTTTTTCAGTGCAACTCACTCATATACTATGTACTACACTGTGCGTTTCTTATATTCTAAGTTTTTCAGTGCAACTCACTCATATACTATGTACTACAATGTGCGTTTCTTATATTCTAAGTTTTTCAGTGCAACTCACTCATATACTATGTACTACACTGTGCATTTCGTGTAATGCGGGTTTTTCAGTAAATTCTAAGTTTTTCAGTGCAACTCACTCATATACTATGTACTACACTGTGCGTTTCTTATATTCTAAGTTTTTCAGTTCAACTCACTCATATACTATGTACTACACTGTGCGTTTCTTATATTCTAAGTTTTGCAGTGCAACTCACTCATATACTATGTACTACACTGTGCGTTTCTTATATTCTAAGTTTTTGAGTGCAACTCACTCATATACTATGTACTACACTGTGCGTTTCTTATATTCTAAGTTTTTCAGTGCAACTCACTCATATACTATGTACTACACTGTGCGTTTCTTATATTCTAAGTTTTTCAGTGCAACTCACTCATATACTATGTACTACACTGTGCGTTTCTTATATTCTAAGTTTTTCAGTGCAACTCACTCATATACTATGTACTACACTGTGCGTTTCTTATATTCTAAGTTTTTCAGTGCAACTCACTCAATACTATGTACTACACTGTGCGTTTCTTATATTCTAAGTTTTTCAGTGCAACTCACTCATATACTATGTACTACACTGTGCATTTCGTGTAATGCGGGTTTTTCAGTAAATTCTAAGTTTTTCAGTGCAACTCACTCATATACTATGTACTACACTGTGCGTTTCTTATATTCTAAGTTTTTCAGTGCAACTCACTCATATACTATGTACTACACTGTGCGTTTCTTATATTCTAAGTTTTTCAGTGCAACTCACTCAATACTATGTACTACACTGTGCGTTTCTTATATTCTAAGTTTTTCAGTGCAACTCATTCATATACTATGTACTACACTGTGCATTTCGTGTAATGCGGGTTTTTCAGTAAATTCTAAGTTTTTCAGTGCAACTCACTCATATACTATGTACTACACTGTGCGTTTCTTATATTCTAAGTTTTTCAGTGCAACTCACTCATATACTATGTACTACACTGTGCGTTTCTTATATTCTAAGTTTTTCAGTGCAACTCACTCATATACTATGTACTACACTGTGCGTTTCTTATATTCTAAGTTTTACAGTGCAACTCACTCAATACTATGTACTACACTGTGCGTTTCTTATATTCTAAGTTTTTCAGTGCAACTCACTCATATACTATGTACTACACTGTGCGTTTCTTATATTCTAAGTTTTTCAGTGCAACTCACTCATATACTATGTACTACACTGTGCGTTTCTTATATTCTAAGTTTTTCAGTGCAACTCACTCATATACTATGTACTACAATGTGCGTTTCTTATATTCTAAGTTTTTCAGTGCAACTCACTCATATACTATGTACTACACTGTGCATTTCGTGTAATGCGGGTTTTTCAGTAAATTCTAAGTTTTTCAGTGCAACTCACTCATATACTATGTACTACACTGTGCGTTTCTTATATTCTAAGTTTTTCAGTTCAACTCACTCATATACTATGTACTACACTGTGCGTTTCTTATATTCTAAGTTTTGCAGTGCAACTCACTCATATACTATGTACTACACTGTGCGTTTCTTATATTCTAAGTTTTTGAGTGCAACTCACTCATATACTATGTACTACACTGTGCGTTTCTTATATTCTAAGTTTTTCAGTGCAACTCACTCATATACTATGTACTACACTGTGCGTTTCTTATATTCTAAGTTTTTCAGTGCAACTCACTCATATACTATGTACTACACTGTGCGTTTCTTATATTCTAAGTTTTTCAGTGCAACTCACTCATATACTATGTACTACACTGTGCGTTTCTTATATTCTAAGTTTTTCAGTGCAACTCACTCAATACTATGTACTACACTGTGCGTTTCTTATATTCTAAGTTTTTCAGTGCAACTCATTCATATACTATGTACTACACTGTGCATTTCGTGTAATGCGGGTTTTTCAGTAAATTCTAAGTTTTTCAGTGCAACTCACTCATATACTATGTACTACACTGTGCGTTTCTTATATTCTAAGTTTTTCAGTGCAACTCACTCATATACTATGTACTACACTGTGCGTTTCTTATATTCTAAGTTTTTCAGTGCAACTCACTCATATACTATGTACTACACTGTGCGTTTCTTATATTCTAAGTTTTACAGTGCAACTCACTCAATACTATGTACTACACTGTGCGTTTCTTATATTCTAAGTTTTTCAGTGCAACTCACTCATATACTATGTACTACACTGTGCATTTCGTGTAATGCGGGTTTTTCAGTAAATTCTAAGTTTTTCAGTGCAACTCACTCATATACTATGTACTACACTGTGCGTTTCTTATATTCTAAGTTTTTCAGTGCAACTCACTCATATACTATGTACTACACTGTGCGTTTCTTATATTCTAAGTTTTTCAGTGCAACTCACTCATATACTATGTACTACACTGTGCGTTTCTTATATTCTAAGTTTTTCAGTGCAACTCACTCATATACTATGTACTACACTGTGCGTTTCTTATATTCTAAGTTTTTCAGTGCAACTCACTCATATACTATGTACTACACTGTGCGTTTCTTATATTCTAAGTTTTTCAGTGCAACTCACTCATATACTATGTACTACACTGTGCGTTTCTTATATTCTAAGTTTTTCAGTGCAACTCACTCATATACTATGTACTACACTGTGCGTTTCTTATATTCTAAGTTTTTCAGTGCAACTCACTCATATACTATGTACTACACTGTGCGTTTCTTATATTCTAAGTTTTTCAGTGCAACTCACTCATATACTATGTACTACACTGTGCGTTTCTTATATTCTACGTTTTTCAGTGCAACTCACTCATATACTATGTACTACACTGTGCGTTTCTTATATTCTAAGTTTTTCAGTTCAACTCACTCATATACTATGTACTACACTGTGCGTTTCTTATATTCTAAGTTTTTCAGTGCAACTCACTCATATACTATGTACTACACTGTGCGTTTCTTATATTCTAAGTTTTTCAGTGCAACTCACTCATGTACTATGTACTACACTGTGCGTATCTTATATTCTAAGTTTTTCAGTGCAACTCACTCATATACTATGTACTACACTGTGCGTTTCTTATATTCTAAGTTTTTCAGTGCAACTCACTCATATACTATGTACTACACTGTGCGTTTCTTATATTCTAAGTTTTTCAGTGCAACTCACTCATATACTATGTACTACACTGTGCGTTTCTTATATTCTAAGTTTTTCAGTGCAACTCACTCATATACTATGTACTACACTGTGCGTTTCTTATATTCTAAGTTTTTCAGTGCAACTCACTCATATACTATGTACTACAATGTGCGTTTCTTATATTCTAAGTTTTTCAGTGCAACTCACTCATATACTATGTACTACACTGTGCATTTCGTGTAATGCGGGTTTTTCAGTAAATTCTAAGTTTTTCAGTGCAACTCACTCATATACTATGTACTACACTGTGCGTTTCTTATATTCTAAGTTTTTCAGTTCAACTCACTCATATACTATGTACTACACTGTGCGTTTCTTATATTCTAAGTTTTGCAGTGCAACTCACTCATATACTATGTACTACACTGTGCGTTTCTTATATTCTAAGTTTTTGAGTGCAACTCACTCATATACTATGTACTACACTGTGCGTTTCTTATATTCTAAGTTTTTCAGTGCAACTCACTCATATACTATGTACTACACTGTGCGTTTCTTATATTCTAAGTTTTTCAGTGCAACTCACTCATATACTATGTACTACACTGTGCGTTTCTTATATTCTAAGTTTTTCAGTGCAACTCACTCATATACTATGTACTACACTGTGCGTTTCTTATATTCTAAGTTTTTCAGTGCAACTCACTCAATACTATGTACTACACTGTGCGTTTCTTATATTCTAAGTTTTTCAGTGCAACTCACTCATATACTATGTACTACACTGTGCATTTCGTGTAATGCGGGTTTTTCAGTAAATTCTAAGTTTTTCAGTGCAACTCACTCATATACTATGTACTACACTGTGCGTTTCTTATATTCTAAGTTTTTCAGTGCAACTCACTCATATACTATGTACTACACTGTGCGTTTCTTATATTCTAAGTTTTTCAGTGCAACTCACTCAATACTATGTACTACACTGTGCGTTTCTTATATTCTAAGTTTTTCAGTGCAACTCATTCATATACTATGTACTACACTGTGCATTTCGTGTAATGCGGGTTTTTCAGTAAATTCTAAGTTTTTCAGTGCAACTCACTCATATACTATGTACTACACTGTGCGTTTCTTATATTCTAAGTTTTTCAGTGCAACTCACTCATATACTATGTACTACACTGTGCGTTTCTTATATTCTAAGTTTTTCAGTGCAACTCACTCATATACTATGTACTACACTGTGCGTTTCTTATATTCTAAGTTTTTCAGTGCAACTCACTCATATACTATGTACTACACTGTGCATTTCGTGTAATGCGGGTTTTTCAGTAAATTCTAAGTTTTTCAGTGCAACTCACTCATATACTATGTACTACACTGTGCGTTTCTTATATTCTAAGTTTTTCAGTGCAACTCACTCATATACTATGTACTACACTGTGCGTTTCTTATATTCTAAGTTTTTCAGTGCAACTCACTCATATACTATGTACTACACTGTGCGTTTCTTATATTCTAAGTTTTTCAGTTCAACTCACTCATATACTATGTACTACACTGTGCGTTTCTTATATTCTAAGTTTTGCAGTGCAACTCACTCATATACTATGTACTACACTGTGCGTTTCTTATATTCTAAGTTTTTGAGTGCAACTCACTCATATACTATGTACTACACTGTGCGTTTCTTATATTCTAAGTTTTTCAGTGCAACTCACTCATATACTATGTACTACACTGTGCGTTTCTTATATTCTAAGTTTTTCAGTGCAACTCACTCATATACTATGTACTACACTGTGCGTTTCTTATATTCTAAGTTTTTCAGTGCAACTCACTCATATACTATGTACTACACTGTGCGTTTCTTATATTCTAAGTTTTTCAGTGCAACTCACTCATATACTATGTACTACACTGTGCGTTTCTTATATTCTAAGTTTTTCAGTGCAACTCACTCATATACTATGTACTACACTGTGCGTTTCTTATATTCTAAGTTTTTCAGTGCAACTCACTCAATACTATGTACTACACTGTGCGTTTCTTATATTCTAAGTTTTTCAGTGCAACTCACTCATATACTATGTACTACACTGTGCATTTCGTGTAATGCGGGTTTTTCAGTAAATTCTAAGTTTTTCAGTGCAACTCACTCATATACTATGTACTACACTGTGCGTTTCTTATATTCTAAGTTTTTCAGTGCAACTCACTCATATACTATGTACTACACTGTGCGTTTCTTATATTCTAAGTTTTTCAGTGCAACTCACTCAATACTATGTACTACACTGTGCGTTTCTTATATTCTAAGTTTTTCAGTGCAACTCATTCATATACTATGTACTACACTGTGCATTTCGTGTAATGCGGGTTTTTCAGTAAATTCTAAGTTTTTCAGTGCAACTCACTCATATACTATGTACTACACTGTGCGTTTCTTATATTCTAAGTTTTTCAGTGCAACTCACTCATATACTATGTACTACACTGTGCGTTTCTTATATTCTAAGTTTTTCAGTGCAACTCACTCATATACTATGTACTACACTGTGCGTTTCTTATATTCTAAGTTTTTCAGTGCAACTCACTCATATACTATGTACTACACTGTGCATTTCGTGTAATGCGGGTTTTTCAGTAAATTCTAAGTTTTTCAGTGCAACTCACTCATATACTATGTACTACACTGTGCGTTTCTTATATTCTAAGTTTTTCAGTGCAACTCACTCATATACTATGTACTACACTGTGCGTTTCTTATATTCTAAGTTTTTCAGTGCAACTCACTCATATACTATGTACTACACTGTGCGTTTCTTATATTCTAAGTTTTTCAGTTCAACTCACTCATATACTATGTACTACACTGTGCGTTTCTTATATTCTAAGTTTTGCAGTGCAACTCACTCATATACTATGTACTACACTGTGCGTTTCTTATATTCTAAGTTTTTGAGTGCAACTCACTCATATACTATGTACTACACTGTGCGTTTCTTATATTCTAAGTTTTTCAGTGCAACTCACTCATATACTATGTACTACACTGTGCGTTTCTTATATTCTAAGTTTTTCAGTGCAACTCACTCATATACTATGTACTAAACTGTGCGTTTCTTATATTCTAAGTTTTTCAGTGCAACTCACTCATATACTATGTACTACACTGTGCGTTTCTTATATTCTAAGTTTTACAGTGCAACTCACTCAATACTATGTACTACACTGTGCGTTTCTTATATTCTAAGTTTTTCAGTGCAACTCACTCATATACTATGTACTACACTGTGCATTTCGTGTAATGCGGGTTTTTCAGTAAATTCTAAGTTTTTCAGTGCAACTCACTCATATACTATGTACTACACTGTGCGTTTCTTATATTCTAAGTTTTTCAGTGCAACTCACTCATATACTATGTACTACACTGTGCGTTTCTTATATTCTAAGTTTTTCAGTGCAACTCACTCATATACTATGTACTACACTGTGCGTTTCTTATATTCTAAGTTTTTCAGTGCAACTCACTCATATACTATGTACTACACTGTGCGTTTCTTATATTCTAAGTTTTTCAGTGCAACTCACTCATATACTATGTACTACACTGTGCGTTTCTTATATTCTAAGTTTTTCAGTGCAACTCACTCATATACTATGTACTACACTGTGCGTTTCTTATATTCTAAGTTTTTCAGTGCAACTCACTCATATACTATGTACTACACTGTGCGTTTCTTATATTCTAAGTTTTTCAGTGCAACTCACTCATATACTATGTACTACACTGTGCGTTTCTTATATTCTAAGTTTTTCAGTGCAACTCACTCATATACTATGTACTACACTGTGCGTTTCTTATATTCTACGTTTTTCAGTGCAACTCACTCATATACTATGTACTACACTGTGCGTTTCTTATATTCTAAGTTTTTCAGTTCAACTCACTCATATACTATGTACTACACTGTGCGTTTCTTATATTCTAAGTTTTGCAGTGCAACTCACTCATATACTATGTACTACACTGTGCGTTTCTTATATTCTAAGTTTTTGAGTGCAACTCACTCATATACTATGTACTACACTGTGCGTTTCTTATATTCTAAGTTTTTCAGTGCAACTCACTCATATACTATGTACTACACTGTGCGTTTCTTATATTCTAAGTTTTTCAGTGCAACTCACTAATATACTATGTACTACACTGTGCGTTTCTTATATTCTAAGTTTTTCAGTGCAACTCACTCATATACTATGTACTACACTGTGCGTTTCTTATATTCTAAGTTTTTCAGTGCAACTCACTCATGTACTATGTACTACACTGTGCGTATCTTATATTCTAAGTTTTTCAGTGCAACTCACTCATATACTATGTACTACACTGTGCGTTTCTTATATTCTAAGTTTTTCAGTGCAACTCACTCATATACTATGTACTACACTGTGCGTTTCTTATATTCTAAGTTTTTCAGTGCAACTCACTCATATACTATGTACTACACTGTGCGTTTCTTATATTCTAAGTTTTTCAGTGCAACTCACTCATATACTATGTACTACACTGTGCGTTTCTTATATTCTAAGTTTTTCAGTGCAACTCACTCATATACTATGTACTACACTGTGCGTTTCTTATATTCTAAGTTTTTCAGTGCAACTCACTCATATACTATGTACTACACTGTGCGTTTCTTATATTCTAAGTTTTTCAGTGCAACTCACTCATATACTATGTACTACACTGTGCGTTTCTTATATTCTAAGTTTTTCAGTGCAACTCACTCATATACTATGTACTACACTGTGCGTTTCTTATATTCTAAGTTTTTCAGTGCAACTCACTCATATACTATGTACTACACTGTGCGTTTCTTATATTCTAAGTTTTTCAGTGCAACTCACTCATATACTATGTACTACACTGTGCGTTTCTTATATTCTAAGTTTTTCAGTGCAACTCACTCATATACTATGTACTACACTGTGCGTTTCTTATATTCTACGTTTTTCAGTGCAACTCACTCATATACTATGTACTACACTGTGCGTTTCTTATATTCTAAGTTTTTCAGTTCAACTCACTCATATACTATGTACTACACTGTGCGTTTCTTATATTCTAAGTTTTGCAGTGCAACTCACTCATATACTATGTACTACACTGTGCGTTTCTTATATTCTAAGTTTTTGAGTGCAACTCACTCATATACTATGTACTACACTGTGCGTTTCTTATATTCTAAGTTTTTCAGTGCAACTCACTCATATACTATGTACTACACTGTGCGTTTCTTATATTCTAAGTTTTTCAGTGCAACTCACTAATATACTATGTACTACACTGTGCGTTTCTTATATTCTAAGTTTTTCAGTGCAACTCACTCATATACTATGTACTACACTGTGCGTTTCTTATATTCTAAGTTTTTCAGTGCAACTCACTCATGTACTATGTACTACACTGTGCGTATCTTATATTCTAAGTTTTTCAGTGCAACTCACTCATATACTATGTACTACACTGTGCGTTTCTTATATTCTAAGTTTTTCAGTGCAACTCACTCATATACTATGTACTACACTGTGCGTTTCTTATATTCTAAGTTTTTCAGTGCAACTCACTCATATACTATGTACTACACTGTGCGTTTCTTATATTCTAAGTTTTTCAGTGCAACTCACTCATATACTATGTACTACACTGTGCGTTTCTTATATTCTAAGTTTTTCAGTTCAACTCACTCATATACTATGTACTACACTGTGCGTTTCTTATATTCTAAGTTTTGCAGTGCAACTCACTCATATACTATGTACTACACTGTGCGTTTCTTATATTCTAAGTTTTTGAGTGCAACTCACTCATATACTATGTACTACACTGTGCGTTTCTTATATTCTAAGTTTTTCAGTGCAACTCACTCATATACTATGTACTACACTGTGCGTTTCTTATATTCTAAGTTTTTCAGTGCAACTCACTCATATACTATGTACTACACTGTGCGTTTCTTATATTCTAAGTTTTTCAGTGCAACTCACTCATATACTATGTACTACACTGTGCGTTTCTTATATTCTAAGTTTTACAGTGCAACTCACTCAATACTATGTACTACACTGTGCGTTTCTTATATTCTAAGTTTTTCAGTGCAACTCACTCATATACTATGTACTACACTGTGCATTTCGTGTAATGCGGGTTTTTCAGTAAATTCTAAGTTTTTCAGTGCAACTCACTCATATACTATGTACTACACTGTGCGTTTCTTATATTCTAAGTTTTTCAGTGCAACTCACTCATATACTATGTACTACACTGTGCGTTTCTTATATTCTAAGTTTTTCAGTGCAACTCACTCATATACTATGTACTACACTGTGCGTTTCTTATATTCTAAGTTTTTCAGTGCAACTCACTCATATACTATGTACTACACTGTGCGTTTCTTATATTCTAAGTTTTTCAGTGCAACTCACTCATATACTATGTACTACACTGTGCGTTTCTTATATTCTAAGTTTTTCAGTGCAACTCACTCATATACTATGTACTACACTGTGCGTTTCTTATATTCTAAGTTTTTCAGTGCAACTCACTCATATACTATGTACTACACTGTGCGTTTCTTATATTCTAAGTTTTTCAGTGCAACTCACTCATATACTATGTACTACACTGTGCGTTTCTTATATTCTAAGTTTTTCAGTGCAACTCACTCATATACTATGTACTACACTGTGCGTTTCTTATATTCTACGTTTTTCAGTGCAACTCACTCATATACTATGTACTACACTGTGCGTTTCTTATATTCTAAGTTTTTCAGTTCAACTCACTCATATACTATGTACTACACTGTGCGTTTCTTATATTCTAAGTTTTGCAGTGCAACTCACTCATATACTATGTACTACACTGTGCGTTTCTTATATTCTAAGTTTTTGAGTGCAACTCACTCATATACTATGTACTACACTGTGCGTTTCTTATATTCTAAGTTTTTCAGTGCAACTCACTCATATACTATGTACTACACTGTGCGTTTCTTATATTCTAAGTTTTTCAGTGCAACTCACTCATATACTATGTACTACACTGTGCGTTTCTTATATTCTAAGTTTTTCAGTGCAACTCACTCATATACTATGTACTACACTGTGCGTTTCTTATATTCTAAGTTTTTCAGTGCAACTCACTCAATACTATGTACTACACTGTGCGTTTCTTATATTCTAAGTTTTTCAGTGCAACTCACTCATATACTATGTACTACACTGTGCATTTCGTGTAATGCGGGTTTTTCAGTAAATTCTAAGTTTTTCAGTGCAACTCACTCATATACTATGTACTACACTGTGCGTTTCTTATATTCTAAGTTTTTCAGTGCAACTCACTCATATACTATGTACTACACTGTGCGTTTCTTATATTCTAAGTTTTTCAGTGCAACTCACTCATATACTATGTACTACACTGTGCGTTTCTTATATTCTAAGTTTTTCAGTGCAACTCACTCATATACTATGTACTACACTGTGCATTTCGTGTAATGCGGGTTTTTCAGTAAATTCTAAGTTTTTCAGTGCAACTCACTCATATACTATGTACTACACTGTGCGTTTCTTATATTCTAAGTTTTTCAGTGCAACTCACTCATATACTATGTACTACACTGTGCGTTTCTTATATTCTAAGTTTTTCAGTGCAACTCACTCATATACTATGTACTACACTGTGCTTTTCTTATATTCTAAGTTTTTCAGTTCAACTCACTCATATACTATGTACTACACTGTGCGTTTCTTATATTCTAAGTTTTGCAGTGCAACTCACTCATATACTATGTACTACACTGTGCGTTTCTTATATTCTAAGTTTTTGAGTGCAACTCACTCATATACTATGTACTACACTGTGCGTTTCTTATATTCTAAGTTTTTCAGTGCAACTCACTCATATACTATGTACTACACTGTGCGTTTCTTATATTCTAAGTTTTTCAGTGCAACTCACTCATATACTATGTACTACACTGTGCGTTTCTTATATTCTAAGTTTTTCAGTGCAACTCACTCATATACTATGTACTACACTGTGCGTTTCTTATATTCTAAGTTTTACAGTGCAACTCACTCAATACTATGTACTACACTGTGCGTTTCTTATATTCTAAGTTTTTCAGTGCAACTCACTCATATACTATGTACTACACTGTGCATTTCGTGTAATGCGGGTTTTTCAGTAAATTCTAAGTTTTTCAGTGCAACTCACTCATATACTATGTACTACACTGTGCGTTTCTTATATTCTAAGTTTTTCAGTGCAACTCACTCATATACTATGTACTACACTGTGCGTTTCTTATATTCTAAGTTTTTCAGTGCAACTCACTCATATACTATGTACTACACTGTGCGTTTCTTATATTCTAAGTTTTTCAGTGCAACTCACTCATATACTATGTACTACACTGTGCGTTTCTTATATTCTAAGTTTTTCAGTGCAACTCACTCATATACTATGTACTACACTGTGCGTTTCTTATATTCTACGTTTTTCAGTGCAACTCACTCATATACTATGTACTACACTGTGCGTTGCTTATATTCTAAGTTTTTCAGTGCAACTCACTCATATACTATGTACTACACTGTGCGTTTCTTATATTCTAAGTTTTTCAGTGCAATTCACTCATATACTATGTACTACACTGTGCGTTTCTTATATTCTAAGTTTTTCAGTGCAACTCACTCATATACTATGTACTACACTGTGCGTTTCTTATATTCTACGTTTTTCAGTGCAACTCACTCATATACTATGTACTACACTGTGCGTTTCTTATATTCTACGTTTTTCAGTGCAACTCACTCATATACTATGTACTACACTGTGCGTTTCTTATATTCTAAGTTTTTCAGTTCAACTCACTCATATACTATGTACTACACTGTGCGTTTCTTATATTCTAAGTTTTGCAGTGCAACTCACTCATATACTATGTACTACACTGTGCGTTTCTTATATTCTAAGTTTTTGAGTGCAACTCACTCATATACTATGTACTACACTGTGCGTTTCTTATATTCTAAGTTTTTCAGTGCAACTCACTCATATACTATGTACTACACTGTGCGTTTCTTATATTCTAAGTTTTTCAGTGCAACTCACTCATATACTATGTACTACACTGTGCGTTTCTTATATTCTAAGTTTTTCAGTGCAACTCACTCATATACTATGTACTACACTGTGCGTTTCTTATATTCTAAGTTTTTCAGTGCAACTCACTCAATACTATGTACTACACTGTGCGTTTCTTATATTCTAAGTTTTTCAGTGCAACTCACTCATATACTATGTACTACACTGTGCATTTCGTGTAATGCGGGTTTTTCAGTAAATTCTAAGTTTTTCAGTGCAACTCACTCATATACTATGTACTACACTGTGCGTTTCTTATATTCTAAGTTTTTCAGTGCAACTCACTCATATACTATGTACTACACTGTGCGTTTCTTATATTCTAAGTTTTTCAGTGCAACTCACTCATATACTATGTACTACACTGTGCGTTTCTTATATTCTAAGTTTTTCAGTGCAACTCACTCATATACTATGTACTACACTGTGCATTTCGTGTAATGCGGGTTTTTCAGTAAATTCTAAGTTTTTCAGTGCAACTCACTCATATACTATGTACTACACTGTGCGTTTCTTATATTCTAAGTTTTTCAGTGCAACTCACTCATATACTATGTACTACACTGTGCGTTTCTTATATTCTAAGTTTTTTCAGTGCAACTCACTCATATACTATGTACTACACTGTGCGTTTCTTATATTCTAAGTTTTTCAGTTCAACTCACTCATATACTATGTACTACACTGTGCGTTTCTTATATTCTAAGTTTTTCAGTGCAACTCACTCATATACTATGTACTACACTGTGCGTTTCTTATATTCTAAGTTTTTCAGTGCAACTCACTCATATACTATGTACTACACTGTGCGTTTCTTATATTCTAAGTTTTTCAGTGCAACTCACTCATATACTATGTACTACACTGTGCGTTTCTTATATTCTAAGTTTTTCAGTGCAACTCACTCATATACTATGTACTACACTGTGCGTTTCTTATATTCTAAGTTTTTCAGTGCAACTCACTCATATACTATGTACTACACTGTGCGTTTCTTATATTCTAAGTTTTTACAGTGCAACTCACTCAATACTATGTACTACACTGTGCGTTTCTTATATTCTAAGTTTTTCAGTGCAACTCACTCATATACTATGTACTACACTGTGCATTTCGTGTAATGCGGGTTTTTCAGTAAATTCTAAGTTTTTCAGTGCAACTCACTCATATACTATGTACTACACTGTGCGTTTCTTATATTCTAAGTTTTTCAGTGCAACTCACTCATATACTATGTACTACACTGTGCGTTTCTTATATTCTAAGTTTTTCAGTGCAACTCACTCATATACTATGTACTACACTGTGCGTTTCTTATATTCTAAGTTTTTCAGTGCAACTCACTCATATACTATGTACTACACTGTGCGTTTCTTATATTCTAAGTTTTTCAGTGCAACTCACTCATATACTATGTACTACACTGTGCGTTTCTTATATTCTAAGTTTTTCAGTGCAACTCACTCATATACTATGTACTACACTGTGCGTTTCTTATATTCTAAGTTTTTCAGTGCAACTCACTCATATACTATGTACTACACTGTGCATTTCTTATATTCTAAGTTTTTCAGTGCAACTCACTCATATACTATGTACTACACTGTGCGTTTCTTATATTCTAAGTTTTTCAGTGCAACTCACTCATATACTATGTACTACACTGTGCGTTTCTTATATTCTACGTTTTTCAGTGCAACTCACTCATATACTATGTACTACACTGTGCGTTTCTTATATTCTAAGTTTTTCAGTGCAACTCACTCATATACTATGTACTACACTGTGCGTTTCTTATATTCTAAGTTTTTCAGTGCAACTCACTCATATACTATGTACTACACTGTGCGTTTCTTATATTCTAAGTTTTTCAGTGCAACTCACTCATATACTATGTACTACACTGTGCGTTTCTTATATTCTAAGTTTTTCAGTGCAACTCACTCATATACTATGTACTACACTGTGCGTTTCTTATATTCTAAATTTTTCAGTGCAACTCACTCATATACTATGTACTACACTGTGCATTTCGTGTAATGCGGGTTTTTCAGTAAATTCTAAGTTTTTCAGTGCAACTCACTCATATACTATGTACTACACTGTGCGTTTCTTATATTCTAAGTTTTTCAGTGCAACTCACTCATATACTATGTACTACACTGTGCGTTTCTTATATTCTAAGTTTTTCAGTGCAACTCACTCATATACTATGTACTACACTGTGCGTTTCTTATATTCTAAGTTTTTCAGTGCAACTCACTCATATACTATGTACTACACTGTGCGTTTCTTATATTCTAAGTTTTTCAGTGCAACCCACTCATATACTATGTACTACACTGTGCATTTCGTGTAATGCGGGTTTTTCAGTAAATTCTAAGTTTTTCAGTGCAACTCACTCATATACTATGTACTACACTGTGCGTTTCTTATATTCTAAGTTTTTCAGTGCAACTCACTCATATACTATGTACTACACTGTGCGTTTCTTATATTCTAAGTTTTTCAGTGCAACTCACTCATATACTATGTACTACACTGTGCGTTTCTTATATTCTAAGTTTTTCAGTGCAACTCACTCATATACTATGTACTACACTGTGCGTTTCTTATATTCTAAGTTTTTCAGTGCAACTCACTAATATACTATGTACTACACTGTGCGTTTCTTATATTCTAAGTTTTTCAGTGCAACTCACTCATATACTATGTACTACACTGTGCGTTTCTTATATTCTAAGTTTTTCAGTGCAACTCACTCATGTACTATGTACTACACTGTGCGTATCTTATATTCTAAGTTTTTCAGTGCAACTCACTCATATACTATGTACTACACTGTGCGTTTCTTATATTCTAAGTTTTTCAGTGCAACTCACTCATATACTATGTACTACACTGTGCGTTTCTTATATTCTAAGTTTTTCAGTGCAACTCACTCATATACTATGTACTACACTGTGCGTTTCTTATATTCTAAGTTTTTCAGTGCAACTCACTCATATACTATGTACTACACTGTGCGTTTCTTATATTCTAAGTTTTTCAGTGCAACTCACTCATATACTATGTACTACAATGTGCGTTTCTTATATTCTAAGTTTTTCAGTGCAACTCACTCATATACTATGTACTACACTGTGCATTTCGTGTAATGCGGGTTTTTCAGTAAATTCTAAGTTTTTCAGTGCAACTCACTCATATACTATGTACTACACTGTGCGTTTCTTATATTCTAAGTTTTTCAGTTCAACTCACTCATATACTATGTACTACACTGTGCGTTTCTTATATTCTAAGTTTTGCAGTGCAACTCACTCATATACTATGTACTACACTGTGCGTTTCTTATATTCTAAGTTTTTCAGTGCAACTCACTCATATACTATGTACTACACTGTGCGTTTCTTATATTCTAAGTTTTTCAGTGCAACTCACTCATATACTATGTACTACACTGTGCGTTTCTTATATTCTAAGTTTTTCAGTGCAACTCACTCATATACTATGTACTACACTGTGCGTTTCTTATATTCTAAGTTTTTCAGTGCAACTCACTCATATACTATGTACTACACTGTGCGTTTCTTATATTCTAAGTTTTTCAGTGCAACTCACTCATATACTATGTACTACACTGTGCGTTTCTTATATTCTAAGTTTTTCAGTGCAACTCACTCATATACTATGTACTACACTGTGCGTTTCTTATATTCTAAGTTTTTCAGTGCAACTCACTCATATACTATGTACTACACTGTGCGTTTCTTATATTCTAAGTTTTTCAGTGCAACTCACTCATATACTATGTACTACACTGTGCGTTTCTTATATTCTAAGTTTTTCAGTGCAACTCACTCATATACTATGTACTACACTGTGCGTTTCTTATATTCTAAGTTTTTCAGTGCAACTCACTCATATACTATGTACTACACTGTGCATTTTGTGTAATGCGGGTTTTTCAGTAAATTCTAAGTTTTTCAGTGCAACTCACTCATATACTATGTACTACACTGTGCGTTTCTTATGTTCTAAGTTTTTCAGTGCAACTCACTCATATACTATGTACTACACTGTGCGTTTCTTATATTCTAAGTTTTTCAGTGCAACTCACTCATATACTATGTACTACACTGTGCGTTTCTTATATTCTAAGTTTTTCAGTGCAACTCACTCATATACTATGTACTACACTGTGCATTTCGTGTAATGCGGGTTTTTCAGTAAATTCTAAGTTTTTCAGTGCAACTCACTCATATACTATGTACTACACTGTGCGTTTCTTATATTCTAAGTTTTTGAGTGCAACTCACTCATATACTATGTACTACACTGTGCGTTTCTTATATTCTAAGTTTTTCAGTGCAACTCACTCATATACTATGTACTACACTGTGCGTTTCTTATATTCTAAGTTTTTCAGTGCAACTCACTCATATACTATGTACTACACTGTGCGTTTCTTATATTCTAAGTTTTTCAGTGCAACTCACTCATATACTATGTACTACACTGTGCGTTTCTTATATTCTAAGTTTTTCAGTGCAACTCACTCATATACTATGTACTACACTGTGCGTTTCTTATATTCTAAGTTTTTCAGTGCAACTCACTCATATACTATGTACTACACTGTGCGTTTCTTATATTCTAAGTTTTTCAGTGCAACTCACTCATATACTATGTACTACACTGTGCGTTTCTTATATTCTAAGTTTTTCAGTGCAACTCACTCATATACTATGTACTACACTGTGCGTTTCTTATATTCTAAGTTTTTCAGTGCAACTCACTCATATACTATGTATTACACTGTGCGTTTCTTATATTCTAAGTTTTTCAGTGCAACTCACTCATATACTATGTACTACACTGTGCGTTTCTTATATTCTAAGTTTTTCAGTGCAACTCACTCATATACTATGTACTACACTGTGCGTTTCTTATATTCTAAGTTTTTCAGTGCAACTCACTCATATACTATGTACTACACTGTGCGTTTCTTATATTCTAAATTTTTCAGTGCAACTCACTCATATACTATGTACTACACTGTGCATTTTGTGTAATGCGGGTTTTTCAGTAAATTCTAAGTTTTTCAGTGCAACTCACTCATATACTATGTACTACACTGTGCGTTTCTTATATTCTAAGTTTTTCAGTGCAACTCACTCATATACTATGTACTACACTGTGCGTTTCTTATATTCTAAGTTTTTCAGTGCAACTCACTCATATACTATGTACTACACTGTGCGTTTCTTATATTCTAAGTTTTTCAGTGCAACTCACTCATATACTATGTACTACACTGTGCATTTCGTGTAATGCGGGTTTTTCAGTAAATTCTAAGTTTTTCAGTGCAACTCACTCATATACTATGTACTACACTGTGCGTTTCTTATATTCTAAGTTTTTCAGTGCAACTCACTCATATACTATGTACTACACTGTGCGTTTCTTATATTCTAAGTTTTTCAGTGCAACTCACTCATATGCTATGTACTACACTGTGCGTTTCTTATATTCTAAGTTTTTCAGTGCAACTCACTCATATACTATGTACTACACTGTGCGTTTCTTATATTCTAAGTTTTTCAGTGCAACTCACTCATATACTATGTACTACACTGTGCATTTTGTGTAATGCGGGTTTTTCAGTAAATTCTAAGTTTTTCAGTGCAACTCACTCATATACTATGTACTACACTGTGCGTTTCTTATATTCTAAGTTTTTCAGTGCAACTCACTCATATACTATGTACTACACTGTGCGTTTCTTATATTCTAAGTTTTTCAGTGCAACTCACTCATATACTATGTACTACACTGTGCGTTTCTTATATTCTAAGTTTTTCAGTGCAACTCACTCATATACTATGTACTACACTGTGCGTTTCTTATATTCTAAGTTTTTCAGTGCCACTCACTCATATACTATGTACTACACTGTGCATTTCGTGTAATGCGGGTTTTTCAGTAAATTCTAAGTTTTTCAGTGCAACTCACTCATATACTATGTACTACACTGTGCGTTTCTTATATTCTAAATTTTTCAGTGCAACTCACTCATATACTATGTACTACACTGTGCGTTTCTTATATTCTAAGTTTTTCAGTGCAACTCACTCATATACTATGTACTACACTGTGCGTTTCTTATATTCTAAGTTTTTCAGTGCAACTCACTCATATACTATGTACTACACTGTGCGTTTCTTATATTCTAAGTTTTTCAGTGCAACTCACTCATATACTATGTACTACACTGTGCGTTTCTTATATTCTAAGTTTTTCAGTGCAACTCACTCATATACTATGTACTACACTGTGCATTTCGTGTAATGCGGGTTTTTCAGTAAATTCTAAGTTTTTCAGTGCAACTCACTCATATACTATGTACTACACTGTGCGTTTCTTATATTCTAAATTTTTCAGTGCAACTCACTCATATACTATGTACTACACTGTGCGTTTGTTATATTCTAAGTTTTTGAGTGCAACTCACTCATATACTATGTACTACACTGTGCGTTTCTTATATTCTAAGTTTTTCAGTGCAACTCACTCATATACTATGTACTACACTGTGCGTTTCTTATATTCTAAGTTTTTCAGTGCAACTCACTCATATACTATGTACTACACTGTGCGTTTCTTATATTCTAAGTTTTTCAGTGCAACTCACTCATATACTATGTACTACACTGTGCGTTTCTTATATTCTAAGTTTTTCAGTGCAACTCACTCATATACTATGTACTACACTGTGCGTTTCTTATATTCTAAGTTTTTCAGTGCAACTCACTCATATACTATGTACTACACTGTGCGTTTCTTATATTCTAAGTTTTTCAGTGCAACTCACTCATATACTATGTACTACACTGTGCGTTTCTTATATTCTAAGTTTTTCAGTGCAACTCACTCATATACTATGTACTAAACTGTGCATTTCGTGTAATGCGGGTTTTTCAGTAAATTCTAAGTTTTTCAGTGCAACTCACTCATATACTATGTACTACACTGTGCGTTTCTTATATTCTAAGTTTTTCAGTTCAACTCACTCATATACTATGTACTACACTGTGCGTTTCTTATATTCTAAGTTTTTGAGTGCAACTCACTCATATACTATGTACTACACTGTGCGTTTCTTATATTCTAAGTTTTTCAGTGCAACTCACTCATATACTATGTACTACACTGTGCATTTCGTGTAATGCGGGTTTTTCAGTAAATTCTAAGTTTTTCAGTGCAACTCACTCATATACTATGTACTACACTGTGCGTTTCTTATATTCTAAGTTTTTCAGTGCAACTCACTCATATACTATGTACTACACTGTGCGTTTCTTATATTCTAAGTTTTTCAGTGCAACTCACTCATATACTATGTACTACACTGTGCGTTTCTTATATTCTAAGTTTTTCAGTGCAACTCACTCATATACTATGTACTACACTGTGCGTTTCTTATATTCTAAGTTTTTCAGTGCAACTCACTCATATACTATGTACTACACTGTGCATTTTGTGTAATGCGGGTTTTTCAGTAAATTCTAAGTTTTTCAGTGCAACTCATTCATATACTATGTACTACACTGTGCGTTTCTTATATTCTAAGTTTTTCAGTGCAACTCACTCATATACTATGTACTACACTGTGCGTTTCTTATATTCTAAGTTTTTCAGTGCAACTCACTCATATACTATGTACTACACTGTGCGTTTCTTATATTCTAAGTTTTTCAGTGCAACTCACTCATATACTATGTACTACACTGTGCGTTTCTTATATTCTAAGTTTTTCAGTGCAACTCACTCATATACTATGTACTACACTGTGCATTTCGTGTAATGCGGGTTTTTCAGTAAATTCTAAGTTTTTCAGTGCAACTCACTCATATACTATGTACTACACTGTGCGTTTCTTATATTCTAAGTTTTTCAGTGCAACTCACTCATATACTATGTACTACACTGTGCGTTTCTTATATTCTAAGTTTTTCAGTGCAACTCACTCATATACTATGTACTACACTGTGCGTTTCTTATATTCTAAGTTTTTCAGTGCAACTCACTCATATACTATGTACTACACTGTGCATTTTGTGTAATGCGGGTTTTTCAGTAAATTCTAAGTTTTTCAGTGCAACTCACTCATATACTATGTACTACACTGTGCGTTTCTTATATTCTAAGTTTTTCAGTGCAACTCACTCATATACTATGTACTACACTGTGCGTTTCTTATATTCTAAGTTTTTCAGTGCAACTCACTCATATACTATGTACTACACTGTGCGTTTCTTATATTCTAAGTTTTTCAGTGCAACTCACTCATATACTATGTACTACACTGTGCGTTTCTTATATTCTAAGTTTTTCAGTGCCACTCACTCATATACTATGTACTACACTGTGCATTTCGTGTAATGCGGGTTTTTCAGTAAATTCTAAGTTTTTCAGTGCAACTCACTCATATACTATGTACTACACTGTGCGTTTCTTATATTCTAAATTTTTCAGTGCAACTCACTCATATACTATGTACTACACTGTGCGTTTCTTATATTCTAAGTTTTTCAGTGCAACTCACTCATATACTATGTACTACACTGTGCGTTTCTTATATTCTAAGTTTTTCAGTGCAACTCACTCATATACTATGTACTACACTGTGCGTTTCTTATATTCTAAGTTTTTCAGTGCAACTCACTCATATACTATGTCCTACACTGTGCGTTTCTTATATTCTAAGTTTTTCAGTGCAACTCACTCATATACTATGTACTAAACTGTGCATTTCGTGTAATGCGGGTTTTTCAGTAAATTCTAAGTTTTTCAGTGCAACTCACTCATATACTATGTACTACACTGTGCGTTTCTTATATTCTAAATTTTTCAGTGCAACTCACTCATATACTATGTACTACACTGTGCGTTTCTTATATTCTAAGTTTTTGAGTGCAACTCACTCATATACTATGTACTACACTGTGCGTTTCTTATATTCTAAGTTTTTCAGTGCAACTCACTCATATACTATGTACTACACTGTGCGTTTCTTATATTCTAAG
Organism: Mus caroli; assembly: GCF_978045245.1. NCBI lineage: Eukaryota > Metazoa > Chordata > Mammalia > Rodentia > Muridae > Mus > Mus caroli. The sequence continues at coordinate 48,284 of NW_028227345.1, forward strand.
TTTTTCAGTGCAACTCACTCATATACTATGTACTACACTGTGCGTTTCTTATATTCTAAGTTTTTCAGTGCAACTCACTCATATACTATGTACTACACTGTGCGTTTCTTATATTCTAAGTTTTTCAGTGCAACTCACTCATATACTATGTACTACACTGTGCGTTTCTTATATTCTAAGTTTTTCAGTGCAACTCACTCATATACTATGTACTACACTGTGCGTTTCTTATATTCTAAGTTTTTCAGTGCAACTCACTCATATACTATGTACTACACTGTGCGTTTCTTATATTCTAAGTTTTTCAGTGCAACTCACTCATATACTATGTACTACACTGTGCATTTTGTGTAATGCGGGTTTTTCAGTAAATTCTAAGTTTTTCAGTGCAACTCACTCATATACTATGTACTACACTGTGCGTTGATTATATTCTAAGTTTTTCAGTGCAACTCACTCATATACTATGTACTACACTGTGCGTTTCTTATATTCTAAGTTTTTCAGTGCAACTCACTCATATACTATGTACTACACTGTGCGTTTCTTATATTCTAAGTTTTTCAGTGCAACTCACTCATATACTATGTACTACACTGTGCGTTTCTTATATTCTAAGTTTTTCAGTGCAACTCACTCATATACTATGTACTACACTGTGCATTTCGTGTAATGCGGGTTTTTCAGTAAATTCTAAGTTTTTCAGTGCAACTCACTCATATACTATGTACTACACTGTGCGTTTCTTATATTCTAAGTTTTTCAGTGCAACTCACTCATATACTATGTACTACACTGTGCGTTTCTTATATTCTAAGTTTTTCAGTGCAACTCACTCATATACTATGTACTACACTGTGCGTTTCTTATATTCTAAGTTTTTCAGTGCAACTCACTCATATACTATGTACTACACTGTGCGTTTCTTATATTCTAAGTTTTTCAGTGCAACTCACTCATATACTATGTACTACACTGTGCGTTTCTTATATTCTAAGTTTTTCAGTGCAACTCACTCATATACTATGTACTACACTGTGCGTTTCTTATATTCTAAGTTTTTCAGTGCAACTCACTCATATACTATGTACTAAACTGTGCGTTTCTTATATTCTAAGTTTTTCAGTGCAACTCACTCATATACTATGTACTACACTGTGCGTTTCTTATATTCTAAGTTTTTCAGTGCAACTCACTCATATACTATGTACTACACTGTGCGTTTCTTATATTCTAAGTTTTTCAGTGCAACTCACTCATATACTATGTACTACACTGTGCGTTTCTTATATTCTAAGTTTTTCAGTGCAACTCACTCATATACTATGTACTACACTGTGCGTTTCTTATATTCTAAGTTTTTCAGTGCAACTCACTCATATACTATGTACTACACTGTGCGTTTCTTATATTCTAAGTTTTTCAGTGCAACTCACTCATATACTATGTACTACACTGTGCGTTTCTTATATTCTAAGTTTTTCAGTGCAACTCACTCATATACTATGTACTACACTGTGCGTTTCTTATATTCTAAGTTTTTCAGTGCAACTCACTCATATACTATGTACTACACTGTGCGTTTCTTATATTCTAAGTTTTTCAGTGCAACTCACTCATATACTATGTACTAAACTGTGCATTTCGTGTAATGCGGGTTTTTTCAGTAAATTCTAAGTTTTTCAGTGCAACTCACTCATATACTATGTACTACACTGTGCGTTTCTTATATTCTAAGTTTTTCAGTTCAACTCACTCATATACTATGTACTACACTGTGCGTTTCTTATATTCTAAGTTTTTGAGTGCAACTCACTCATATACTATGTACTACACTGTGCGTTTCTTATATTCTAAGTTTTTCAGTGCAACTCACTCATATACTATGTACTACACTGTGCATTTCGTGTAATGCGGGTTTTTCAGTAAATTCTAAGTTTTTCAGTGCAACTCACTCATATACTATGTACTACACTGTGCGTTTCTTATATTCTAAGTTTTTCAGTGCAACTCACTCATATACTATGTACTACACTGTGCGTTTCTTATATTCTAAGTTTTTCAGTGCAACTCACTCATATACTATGTACTACACTGTGCGTTTCTTATATTCTAAGTTTTTCAGTGCAACTCACTCATATACTATGTACTACACTGTGCGTTTCTTATATTCTAAGTTTTTCAGTGCAACTCACTCATATACTATGTACTACACTGTGCATTTTGTGTAATGCGGGTTTTTCAGTAAATTCTAAGTTTTTCAGTGCAACTCACTCATATACTATGTACTACACTGTGCGTTTCTTATATTCTAAGTTTTTCAGTGCAACTCACTCATATACTATGTACTACACTGTGCGTTTCTTATATTCTAAGTTTTTCAGTGCAACTCACTCATATACTATGTACTACACTGTGCGTTTCTTATATTCTAAGTTTTTCAGTGCAACTCACTCATATACTATGTACTACACTGTGCGTTTCTTATATTCTAAGTTTTTCAGTGCAACTCACTCATATACTATGTACTACACTGTGCATTTCGTGTAATGCGGGTTTTTCAGTAAATTCTAAGTTTTTCAGTGCAACTCACTCATATACTATGTACTACACTGTGCGTTTCTTATATTCTAAGTTTTTCAGTGCAACTCACTCATATACTATGTACTACACTGTGCGTTTCTTATATTCTAAGTTTTTCAGTGCAACTCACTCATATACTATGTACTACACTGTGCGTTTCTTATATTCTAAGTTTTTCAGTGCAACTCACTCATATACTATGTACTACACTGTGCGTTTCTTATATTCTAAGTTTTTCAGTGCAACTCACTCATATACTATGTACTACACTGTGCGTTTCTTATATTCTAAGTTTTTCAGTGCAACTCACTCATATACTATGTACTAAACTGTGCATTTCGTGTAATGCGGGTTTTTCAGTAAATTCTAAGTTTTTCAGTGCAACTCACTCATATACTATGTACTACACTGTGCGTTTCTTATATTCTAAGTTTTTCAGTTCAACTCACTCATATACTATGTACTACACTGTGCGTTTCTTATATTCTAAGTTTTTGAGTGCAACTCACTCATATACTATGTACTACACTGTGCGTTTCTTATATTCTAAGTTTTTCAGTGCAACTCACTCATATACTATGTACTACACTGTGCATTTCGTGTAATGCGGGTTTTTCAGTAAATTCTAAGTTTTTCAGTGCAACTCACTCATATACTATGTACTACACTGTGCGTTTCTTATATTCTAAGTTTTTCAGTGCAACTCACTCATATACTATGTACTACACTGTGCGTTTCTTATATTCTAAGTTTTTCAGTGCAACTCACTCATATACTATGTACTACACTGTGCGTTTCTTATATTCTAAGTTTTTCAGTGCAACTCACTCATATACTATGTACTACACTGTGCGTTTCTTATATTCTAAGTTTTTCAGTGCAACTCACTCATATACTATGTACTACACTGTGCATTTTGTGTAATGCGGGTTTTTCAGTAAATTCTAAGTTTTTCAGTGCAACTCATTCATATACTATGTACTACACTGTGCGTTTCTTATATTCTAAGTTTTTCAGTGCAACTCACTCATATACTATGTACTACACTGTGCGTTTCTTATATTCTAAGTTTTTCAGTGCAACTCACTCATATACTATGTACTACACTGTGCGTTTCTTATATTCTAAGTTTTGCAGTGCAACTCACTCATATACTATGTACTACACTGTGCGTTTCTTATATTCTAAGTTTTTCAGTGCAACTCACTCATATACTATGTACTACACTGTGCATTTCGTGTAATGCGGGTTTTTCAGTAAATTCTAAGTTTTTCAGTGCAACTCACTCATATACTATGTACTACACTGTGCGTTTCTTATATTCTAAGTTTTTCAGTGCAACTCACTCATATACTATGTACTACACTGTGCGTTTCTTATATTCTAAGTTTTTCAGTGCAACTCACTCATATACTATGTACTACACTGTGCGTTTCTTATATTCTAAGTTTTTCAGTGCAACTCACTCATATACTATGTACTACACTGTGCATTTTGTGTAATGCGGGTTTTTCAGTAAATTCTAAGTTTTTCAGTGCAACTCACTCATATACTATGTACTACACTGTGCGTTTCTTATATTCTAAGTTTTTCAGTGCAACTCACTCATATACTATGTACTACACTGTGCGTTTCTTATATTCTAAGTTTTTCAGTGCAACTCACTCATATACTATGTACTACACTGTGCGTTTCTTATATTCTAAGTTTTTCAGTGCCACTCACTCATATACTATGTACTACACTGTGCATTTCGTGTAATGCGGGTTTTTCAGTAAATTCTAAGTTTTTCAGTGCAACTCACTCATATACTATGTACTACACTGTGCGTTTCTTATATTCTAAATTTTTCAGTGCAACTCACTCATATACTATGTACTACACTGTGCGTTTCTTATATTCTAAGTTTTTCAGTGCAACTCACTCATATACTATGTACTACACTGTGCGTTTCTTATATTCTAAGTTTTTCAGTGCAACTCACTCATATACTATGTACTACACTGTGCGTTTCTTATATTCTAAGTTTTTCAGTGCAACTCACTCATATACTATGTACTACACTGTGCGTTTCTTATATTCTAAGTTATTCAGTGCAACTCACTCATATACTATGTACTAAACTGTGCATTTCGTGTAATGCGGGTTTTTCAGTAAATTCTAAGTTTTTCAGTGCAACTCACTCATATACTATGTACTACACTGTGCGTTTCTTATATTCTAAATTTTTCAGTGCAACTCACTCATATACTATGTACTACACTGTGCGTTTCTTATATTCTAAGTTTTTGAGTGCAACTCACTCATATACTATGTACTACACTGTGCGTTTCTTATATTCTAAGTTTTTCAGTGCAACTCACTCATATACTATGTACTACACTGTGCGTTTCTTATATTCTAAGTTTTTCAGTGCAACTCACTCATATACTATGTACTACACTGTGCGTTTCTTATATTCTAAGTTTTTCAGTGCAACTCACTCATATACTATGTACTACACTGTGCGTTTCTTATATTCTAAGTTTTTCAGTGCAACTCACTCATATACTATGTACTACACTGTGCGTTTCTTATATTATAAGTTTTTCAGTGCAACTCACTCATATACTATGTACTACACTGTGCGTTTCTTATATTCTAAGTTTTTCAGTGCAACTCACTCATATACTATGTACTACACTGTGCGTTTCTTATATTCTAAGTTTTTCAGTGCAACTCACTCATATACTATGTACTAAACTGTGCATTTCGTGTAATGCGGGTTTTTCAGTAAATTCTAAGTTTTTCAGTGCAACTCACTCATATACTATGTACTACACTGTGCGTTTCTTATATTCTAAGTTTTTCAGTTCAACTCACTCATATACTATGTACTACACTGTGCGTTTCTTATATTCTAAGTTTTTGAGTGCAACTCACTCATATACTATGTACTACACTGTGCGTTTCTTATATTCTAAGTTTTTCAGTGCAACTCACTCATATACTATGTACTACACTGTGCATTTCGTGTAATGCGGGTTTTTCAGTAAATTCTAAGTTTTTCAGTGCAACTCACTCATATACTATGTACTACACTGTGCGTTTCTTATATTCTAAGTTTTTCAGTGCAACTCACTCATATACTATGTACTACACTGTGCGTTTCTTATATTCTAAGTTTTTCAGTGCAACTCACTCATATACTATGTACTACACTGTGCGTTTCTTATATTCTAAGTTTTTCAGTGCAACTCACTCATATACTATGTACTACACTGTGCGTTTCTTATATTCTAAGTTTTTCAGTGCAACTCACTCATATACTATGTACTACACTGTGCATTTTGTGTAATGCGGGTTTTTCAGTAAATTCTAAGTTTTTCAGTGCAACTCACTCATATACTATGTACTACACTGTGCGTTGATTATATTCTAAGTTTTTCAGTGCAACTCACTCATATACTATGTACTACACTGTGCGTTTCTTATATTCTAAGTTTTTCAGTGCAACTCACTCATATACTATGTACTACACTGTGCGTTTCTTATATTCTAAGTTTTTCAGTGCAACTCACTCATATACTATGTACTACACTGTGCGTTTCTTATATTCTAAGTTTTTCAGTGCAACTCACTCATATACTATGTACTACACTGTGCATTTCGTGTAATGCGGGTTTTTCAGTAAATTCTAAGTTTTTCAGTGCAACTCACTCATATACTATGTACTACACTGTGCGTTTCTTATATTCTAAGTTTTTCAGTGCAACTCACTCATATACTATGTACTACACTGTGCGTTTCTTATATTCTAAGTTTTTCAGTGCAACTCACTCATATACTATGTACTACACTGTGCGTTTCTTATATTCTAAGTTTTTCAGTGCAACTCACTCATATACTATGTACTACACTGTGCGTTTCTTATATTCTAAGTTTTTCAGTGCAACTCACTCATATACTATGTACTACACTGTGCGTTTCTTATATTCTAAGTTTTTCAGTGCAACTCACTCATATACTATGTACTACACTGTGCGTTTCTTATATTCTAAGTTTTTCAGTGCAACTCACTCATATACTATGTACTAAACTGTGCGTTTCTTATATTCTAAGTTTTTCAGTGCAACTCACTCATATACTATGTACTACACTGTGCGTTTCTTATATTCTAAGTTTTTCAGTGCAACTCACTCATATACTATGTACTACACTGTGCGTTTCTTATATTCTAAGTTTTTCAGTGCAACTCACTCATATACTATGTACTACACTGTGCGTTTCTTATATTCTAAGTTTTTCAGTGCAACTCACTCATATACTATGTACTACACTGTGCGTTTCTTATATTCTAAGTTTTTCAGTGCAACTCACTCATATACTATGTACTACACTGTGCGTTTCTTATATTCTAAGTTTTTCAGTGCAAGTCACTCATATACTATGTACTACACTGTGCGTTTCTTATATTCTAAGTTTTTCAGTGCAACTCACTCATATACTATGTACTACACTGTGCGTTTCTTATATTCTAAGTTTTTCAGTGCAACTCACTCATATACTATGTACTACACTGTGCGTTTCTTATATTCTAAGTTTTTCAGTGCAACTCACTCATATACTATGTACTAAACTGTGCATTTCGTGTAATGCGGGTTTTTCAGTAAATTCTAAGTTTTTCAGTGCAACTCACTCATATACTATGTACTACACTGTGCGTTTCTTATATTCTAAGTTTTTCAGTTCAACTCACTCATATACTATGTACTACACTGTGCGTTTCTTATATTCTAAGTTTTTCAGTGCAACTCACTCATATACTATGTACTACACTGTGCGTTTCTTATATTCTAAGTTTTTCAGTGCAACTCACTCATATACTATGTACTACACTGTGCATTTCGTGTAATGCGGGTTTTTCAGTAAATTCTAAGTTTTTCAGTGCAACTCACTCATATACTATGTACTACACTGTGCGTTTCTTATATTCTAAGTTTTTCAGTGCAACTCACTCATATACTATGTACTACACTGTGCGTTTCTTATATTCTAAGTTTTTCAGTGCAACTCACTCATATACTATGTACTACACTGTGCGTTTCTTATATTCTAAGTTTTTCAGTGCAACTCACTCATATACTATGTACTACACTGTGCGTTTCTTATATTCTAAGTTTTTCAGTGCAACTCACTCATATACTATGTACTACACTGTGCATTTTGTGTAATGCGGGTTTTTCAGTAAATTCTAAGTTTTTCAGTGCAACTCACTCATATACTATGTACTACACTGTGCGTTTCTTATATTCTAAGTTTTTCAGTGCAACTCACTCATATACTATGTACTACACTGTGCGTTTCTTATATTCTAAGTTTTTCAGTGCAACTCACTCATATACTATGTACTACACTGTGCGTTTCTTATATTCTAAGTTTTTCAGTGCAACTCACTCATATACTATGTACTACACTGTGCGTTTCTTATATTCTAAGTTTTTCAGTGCCACTCACTCATATACTATGTACTACACTGTGCATTTCGTGTAATGCGGGTTTTTCAGTAAATTCTAAGTTTTTCAGTGCAACTCACTCATATACTATGTACTACACTGTGCGTTTCTTATATTCTAAATTTTTCAGTGCAACTCACTCATATACTATGTACTACACTGTGCGTTTCTTATATTCTAAGTTTTTCAGTGCAACTCACTCATATACTATGTACTACACTGTGCGTTTCTTATATTCTAAGTTTTTCAGTGCAACTCACTCATATACTATGTACTACACTGTGCGTTTCTTATATTCTAAGTTTTTCAGTGCAACTCACTCATATACTATGTACTACACTGTGCGTTTCTTATATTCTAAGTTATTCAGTGCAACTCACTCATATACTATGTACTAAACTGTGCATTTCGTGTAATGCGGGTTTTTCAGTAAATTCTAAGTTTTTCAGTGCAACTCACTCATATACTATGTACTACACTGTGCGTTTCTTATATTCTAAATTTTTCAGTGCAACTCACTCATATACTATGTACTACACTGTGCGTTTCTTATATTCTAAGTTTTTGAGTGCAACTCACTCATATACTATGTACTACACTGTGCGTTTCTTATATTCTAAGTTTTTCAGTGCAACTCACTCATATACTATGTACTACACTGTGCGTTTCTTATATTCTAAGTTTTTCAGTGCAACTCACTCATATACTATGTACTACACTGTGCGTTTCTTATATTCTAAGTTTTTCAGTGCAACTCACTCATATACTATGTACTACACTGTGCGTTTCTTATATTCTAAGTTTTTCAGTGCAACTCACTCATATACTATGTACTACACTGTGCGTTTCTTATATTCTAAGTTTTTCAGTGCAACTCACTCATATACTATGTACTACACTGTGCGTTTCTTATATTCTAAGTTTTTCAGTGCAACTCACTCATATACTATGTACTACACTGTGCGTTTCTTATATTCTAAGTTTTTCAGTGCAACTCACTCATATACTATGTACTAAACTGTGCATTTCGTGTAATGCGGGTTTTTCAGTAAATTCTAAGTTTTTCAGTGCAACTCACTCATATACTATGTACTACACTGTGCGTTTCTTATATTCTAAGTTTTTCAGTTCAACTCACTCATATACTATGTACTACACTGTGCGTTTCTTATATTCTAAGTTTTTGAGTGCAACTCACTCATATACTATGTACTACACTGTGCGTTTCTTATATTCTAAGTTTTTCAGTGCAACTCACTCATATACTATGTACTACACTGTGCATTTCGTGTAATGCGGGTTTTTCAGTAAATTCTAAGTTTTTCAGTGCAACTCACTCATATACTATGTACTACACTGTGCGTTTCTTATATTCTAAGTTTTTCAGTGCAACTCACTCATATACTATGTACTACACTGTGCGTTTCTTATATTCTAAGTTTTTCAGTGCAACTCACTCATATACTATGTACTACACTGTGCGTTTCTTATATTCTAAGTTTTTCAGTGCAACTCACTCATATACTATGTACTACACTGTGCGTTTCTTATATTCTAAGTTTTTCAGTGCAACTCACTCATATACTATGTACTACACTGTGCATTTTGTGTAATGCGGGTTTTTCAGTAAATTCTAAGTTTTTCAGTGCAACTCACTCATATACTATGTACTACACTGTGCGTTGATTATATTCTAAGTTTTTCAGTGCAACTCACTCATATACTATGTACTACACTGTGCGTTTCTTATATTCTAAGTTTTTCAGTGCAACTCACTCATATACTATGTACTACACTGTGCGTTTCTTATATTCTAAGTTTTTCAGTGCAACTCACTCATATACTATGTACTACACTGTGCGTTTCTTATATTCTAAGTTTTTCAGTGCAACTCACTCATATACTATGTACTACACTGTGCATTTCGTGTAATGCGGGTTTTTCAGTAAATTCTAAGTTTTTCAGTGCAACTCACTCATATACTATGTACTACACTGTGCGTTTCTTATATTCTAAGTTTTTCAGTGCAACTCACTCATATACTATGTACTACACTGTGCGTTTCTTATATTCTAAGTTTTTCAGTGCAACTCACTCATATACTATGTACTACACTGTGCGTTTCTTATATTCTAAGTTTTTCAGTGCAACTCACTCATATACTATGTACTACACTGTGCGTTTCTTATATTCTAAGTTTTTCAGTGCAACTCACTCATATACTATGTACTACACTGTGCGTTTCTTATATTCTAAGTTTTTCAGTGCAACTCACTCATATACTATGTACTACACTGTGCGTTTCTTATATTCTAAGTTTTTCAGTGCAACTCACTCATATACTATGTACTAAACTGTGCGTTTCTTATATTCTAAGTTTTTCAGTGCAACTCACTCATATACTATGTACTACACTGTGCGTTTCTTATATTCTAAGTTTTTCAGTGCAACTCACTCATATACTATGTACTACACTGTGCGTTTCTTATATTCTAAGTTTTTCAGTGCAACTCACTCATATACTATGTACTACACTGTGCGTTTCTTATATTCTAAGTTTTTCAGTGCAACTCACTCATATACTATGTACTACACTGTGCGTTTCTTATATTCTAAGTTTTTCAGTGCAACTCACTCATATACTATGTACTACACTGTGCGTTTCTTATATTCTAAGTTTTTCAGTGCAAGTCACTCATATACTATGTACTACACTGTGCGTTTCTTATATTCTAAGTTTTTCAGTGCTACTCACTCATATACTATGTACTACACTGTGCGTTTCTTATATTCTAAGTTTTTCAGTGCAACTCACTCATATACTATGTACTACACTGTGCGTTTCTTATATTCTAAGTTTTTCAGTGCAACTCACTCATATACTATGTACTAAACTGTGCATTTCGTGTAATGCGGGTTTTTCAGTAAATTCTAAGTTTTTCAGTGCAACTCACTCATATACTATGTACTACACTGTGCGTTTCTTATATTCTAAGTTTTTCAGTTCAACTCACTCATATACTATGTACTACACTGTGCGTTTCTTATATTCTAAGTTTTTGAGTGCAACTCACTCATATACTATGTACTACACTGTGCGTTTCTTATATTCTAAGTTTTTCAGTGCAACTCACTCATATACTATGTACTACACTGTGCATTTCGTGTAATGCGGGTTTTTCAGTAAATTCTAAGTTTTTCAGTGCAACTCACTCATATACTATGTACTACACTGTGCGTTTCTTATATTCTAAGTTTTTCAGTGCAACTCACTCATATACTATGTACTACACTGTGCGTTTCTTATATTCTAAGTTTTTCAGTGCAACTCACTCATATACTATGTACTACACTGTGCGTTTCTTATATTCTAAGTTTTTCAGTGCAACTCACTCATATACTATGTACTACACTGTGCGTTTCTTATATTCTAAGTTTTTCAGTGCAACTCACTCATATACTATGTACTACACTGTGCATTTTGTGTAATGCGGGTTTTTCAGTAAATTCTAAGTTTTTCAGTGCAACTCACTCATATACTATGTACTACACTGTGCGTTTCTTATATTCTAAGTTTTTCAGTGCAACTCACTCATATACTATGTACTACACTGTGCGTTTCTTATATTCTAAGTTTTTCAGTGCAACTCACTCATATACTATGTACTACACTGTGCGTTTCTTATATTCTAAGTTTTTCAGTGCAACTCACTCATATACTATGTACTACACTGTGCGTTTCTTATATTCTAAGTTTTTCAGTGCAACTCACTCATATACTATGTACTACACTGTGCATTTCGTGTAATGCGGGTTTTTCAGTAAATTCTAAGTTTTTCAGTGCAACTCACTCATATACTATGTACTACACTGTGCGTTTCTTATATTCTAAGTTTTTCAGTGCAACTCACTCATATACTATGTACTACACTGTGCGTTTCTTATATTCTAAGTTTTTCAGTGCAACTCACTCATATACTATGTACTACACTGTGCGTTTCTTATATTCTAAGTTTTTCAGTGCAACTCACTCATATACTATGTACTACACTGTGCGTTTCTTATATTCTAAGTTTTTCAGTGCAACTCACTCATATACTATGTACTACACTGTGCGTTTCTTATATTCTAAGTTTTTCAGTGCAACTCACTCATATACTATGTACTACACTGTGCGTTTCTTATATTCTAAGTTTTTCAGTGCAACTCACTCATATACTATGTACTAAACTGTGCGTTTCTTATATTCTAAGTTTTTCAGTGCAACTCACTCATATACTATGTACTACACTGTGCGATTCTTATATTCTAAGTTTTTCAGTGCAACTCACTCATATACTATGTACTACACTGTGCGTTTCTTATATTCTAAGTTTTTCAGTGCAACTCACTCATATACTATGTACTACACTGTGCGTTTCTTATATTCTAAGTTTTTCAGTGCAACTCACTCATATACTATGTACTACACTGTGCGTTTCTTATATTCTAAGTTTTTCAGTGCAACTCACTCATATACTATGTACTACACTGTGCGTTTCTTATATTCTACGTTTTTCAGTGCAACTCACTCATATACTATGTACTACACTGTGCGTTTCTTATATTCTAAGTTTTTCAGTGCAACTCAATCATATACTATGTACTACACTGTGCGTTTCTTATATTCTAAGTTTTTCAGTGCAACTCGCTCATATACTATGTACTACACTGTGCGTTTCTTATATTCTAAGTTTTTCAGTGCAACTCGCTCATATACTATGTACTACACTGTGCATTTCTTATATTCTAAGTTTTTCAGTGCAACTCGCTCATATACTATGTACTACACTGTGCGTTTCTTATATTCTAAGTTTTTCAGTGCAACTCACTCATATACTATGTACTACACTGTGCGTTTCTTATATTCTAAGTTTTTCAGTGCAACACCCTCATATACTATGTACTACACTGTGCGTTTCTTATATTCTAAGTTTTTCAGTGCAACTCACTCAATACTATGTACTACACTGTGCGTTTCTTATATTCTAAGTTTTTCAGTGCAACTCACTCATATACTATGTACTACACTGTGCATTTCGTGTAATGCGGGTTTTTCAGTAAATTCTAAGTTTTTCAGTGCAACTCACTCATATACTATGTACTACACTGTGCGTTTCTTATATTCTAAGTTTTTCAGTGCAACTCACTCATATACTATGTACTACACTGTGCGTTTCTTATATTCTAAGTTTTTCAGTGCAACTCACTCATATACTATGTACTACACTGTGCGTTTCTTATATTCTAAGTTTTTCAGTGCAACTCACTCATATACTATGTACTACACTGTGCATTTCGTGTAATGCGGGTTTTTCAGTAAATTCTAAGTTTTTCAGTGCAACTCACTCATATACTATGTACTACACTGTGCGTTTCTTATATTCTAAGTTTTTCAGTTCAACTCACTCATATACTATGTACTACACTGTGCGTTTCTTATATTCTAAGTTTTTGAGTGCAACTCACTCATATGCTATGTACTACACTGTGCGTTTCTTATATTCTAAGTTTTTCAGTGCAACTCACTCATATACTATGTACTACACTGTGCGTTTCTTATATTCTAAGTTTTTCAGTGCAACTCACTCATATACTATGTACTACACTGTGCGTTTCTTATATTCTAAGTTTTTCAGTGCAACTCACTCATATACTATGTACTACACTGTGCGTTTCTTATATTCTAAGTTTTTCAGTGCAACTCACTCATATACTATGTACTACAATGTGCGTTTCTTATATTCTAAGTTTTTCAGTGCAACTCACTCATATACTATGTACTACACTGTGCGTTTCTTATATTCTAAGTTTTTCAGTGCAACTCACTCATATACTATGTACTACACTGTGCGTTTCTTATATTCTAAGTTTTTCAGTGCAACTCACTCATATACTATGTACTACACTGTGCGTTTCTTATATTCTAAGTTTTTGAGTGCAACTCACTCATATACTATGTACTACACTGTGCGTTTCTTATATTCTAAGTTTTTCAGTGCAACTCACTCATATACTATGTACTACACTGTGCGTTTCTTATATTCTAAGTTTTTCAGTGCAACTCACTCATATACTATGTACTACACTGTGCGTTTCTTATATTCTAAGTTTTTCAGTGCAACTCACTCATATACTATGTACTACACTGTGCGTTTCTTATATTCTAAGTTTTTCAGTGCAACTCACTCATATACTATGTACTACACTGTGCGTTTCTTATATTCTAAGTTTTTCAGTGCAACTCACTCATATACTATGTACTACACTGTGCGTTTCTTATATTCTAAGTTTTTCAGTGCAACTCACTCATATACTATGTACTACACTGTGCGTTTCTTATATTCTAAGTTTTTCAGTGCAACTCACTCATATACTATGTACTACAATGTGCGTTTCTTATATTCTAAGTTTTTCAGTGCAACTCACTCATATACTATGTACTACACTGTGCGTTTCTTATATTCTAAGTTTTTCAGTGCAACTCACTCATATACTATGTACTACACTGTGCGTTTCTTATATTCTAAGTTTTTCAGTGCAACTCACTCATATACTATGTACTACACTGTGCGTTTCTTATATTCTAAGTTTTTCAGTTCAACTCACTCATATACTATGTACTACACTGTGCGTTTCTTATATTCTAAGTTTTTCAGTGCAACTCACTCATATACTATGTACTACACTGTGCGTTTCTTATATTCTAAGTTTTTCAGTGCAACTCACTCATATACTATGTACTACACTGTGCGTTTCTTATATTCTAAGTTTTTCAGTGCAACTCACTCATATACTATGTACTACACTGTGCGTTTCTTATATTCTAAGTTTTTCAGTGCAACTCACTCATATACTATGTACTACACTGTGCGTTTCTTATATTCTAAGTTTTTCAGTGCAACTCACTCATATACTATGTACTACAATGTGCGTTTCTTATATTCTAAGTTTTTCAGTGCAACTCACTCATATACTATGTACTACACTGTGCGTTTCTTATATTCTAAGTTTTTCAGTGCAACTCACTCATATACTATGTACTACACTGTGCGTTTCTTATATTCTAAGTTTTTCAGTGCAACTCACTCATATACTATGTACTACACTGTGCGTTTCTTATATTCTAAGTTTTTCAGTTCAACTCACTCATATACTATGTACTACACTGTGCGTTTCTTATATTCTAAGTTTTTCAGTGCAACTCACTCATATACTATGTACTACACTGTGCGTTTCTTATATTCTAAGTTTTTCAGTGCAACTCACTCATATACTATGTACTACACTGTGCGTTTCTTATATTCTAAGTTTTTCAGTGCAACTCACTCATATACTATGTACTACACTGTGCGTTTCTTATATTCTAAGTTTTTCAGTGCAACTCACTCATATACTATGTACTACACTGTGCGTTTCTTATATTCTAAGTTTTTCAGTGCAACTCACTCATATACTATGTACTACACTGTGCGTTTCTTATATTCTAAGTTTTTCAGTGCAACTCACTCATATACTATGTACTACACTGTGCGTTTCTTATATTCTAAGTTTTTCAGTGCAACTCACTCAATACTATGTACTACACTGTGCGTTTCTTATATTCTAAGTTTTTCAGTGCAACTCACTCATATACTATGTACTACACTGTGCATTTCGTGTAATGCGGGTTTTTCAGTAAATTCTAAGTTTTTCATTGCAACTCACTCATATACTATGTACTACACTGTGCGTTTCTTATATTCTAAGTTTTTCAGTGCAACTCACTCATATACTATGTACTACAATGTGCGT
Organism: Mus caroli; assembly: GCF_978045245.1. Classification (NCBI taxonomy): domain Eukaryota; kingdom Metazoa; phylum Chordata; class Mammalia; order Rodentia; family Muridae; genus Mus; species Mus caroli. The sequence goes on from NW_028227345.1 coordinate 64,195, forward strand.
TTCTTATATTCTAAGTTTTTCAGTGCAACTCACTCATATACTATGTACTACACTGTGCGTTTCTTATATTCTAAATTTTTCAGTGCAACTCACTCATATACTATGTACTACACTGTGCGTTTCTTATATTCTAAGTTTGTCAGTGCAACTCACTCATATACTATGTACTATGTACTACACTGTGCGTTTCTTATATTCTAAGTTTTTCAGAGCAACTCACTCATATACTATGTACTACAATGTGCGTTTCTTATATTCTAAGTTTTTCAGTGCAACTCACTCATATACTATGTACTACACTGTGCGTTTCTTATATTCTAAGTTTTTCAGTGCAACTCACTCATATACTATGTACTACACTGTGCGTTTCTTATATTCTAAGTTTGTCAGTGCAACTCACTCATATACTATGTACTACACTGTGCGTTTCTTATATTCTAAGTTTTTCAGTGCAACACACTCATATACTATGTACTACACTGTCCGTTTCTTAAATTCTAAGTTTTTCATTCAACTCACTCATATACTATGTACTACACTGAGCGTTTCTTATATTCTAAGTTTTTCAGTGCAACTCACTCATATACTATGTACTACACTGTGCGTTTCTTATATTCTAAGTTTTTCAGTGCAACTCACTCATATACTATGTACTACACTGTGCGTTTCTTATATTCTAAGTTTTTCAGTGCAACTCACTCATATACTATGTACTACACTGTGCGTTTCTTATATTCTAAGTTTTTCAGTGCAACTCACTCATATACTATGTACTACACTGTGCGTTTCTTATATTCTAAGTTTTTCAGTGCAACTCACTCATATACTATGTACTACACTGTGCGTTTCTTATATTCTACGTTTTTCAGTGCAACTCACTCATATACTATGTACTACACTGTGCGTTTCTTATATTCTAAGTTTTTCAGTGCAACTCACTCATATACTATGTACTACACTGTGCGTTTCTTATATTCTAAGTTTTTCAGTGCAACTCACTCATATACTATGTACTACACTGTGCGTTTCTTATATTCTAAGTTTTTCAGTGCAACTCACTCATATACTATGTACTACACTGTGCGTTTCTTATATTCTAAGTTTTTCAGTGCAACTCACTCATATATTATGTACTACACTGTGCGTTTCTTATATTCTAAGGTTTTCAGTGCAACTCACTCATATACTATGTACTACACTGTGCGTTTCTTATATTCTAAGTTTTTCAGTGCAACTCACTCATATACTATGTACTACACTGTGCGTTTCTTATATTCTAAGTTTTTCAGTGCAACTCACTCAATACTATGTACTACACTGTGCGTTTCTTATATTCTAAGTTTTTCAGTGCAACTCACTCATATACTATGTACTACACTGTGCATTTCGTGTAATGCGGGTTTTTCAGTAAATTCTAAGTTTTTCAGTGCAACTCACTCATATACTATGTACTACACAGTGCGTTTCTTATATTCTAAGTTTTTCAGTGCAACTCACTCATATACTATGTACTACAATGTGCGTTTCTTATATTCTAAGTTTTTCAGTTCAACTCACTCATATACTATGTACTACACTGTGCATTTCGTGTAATGCGGGTTTTTCAGTAAATTCTAAGTTTTTCAGTGCAACTCACTCATATACTATGTACTACACTGTGCGTTTCTTATATTCTAAGTTTTTCAGTGCAACTCACTCATATACTATGTACTACACTGTGCGTTTCTTATATTCTAAGTTTTTCAGTGCAACTCACTCATATACTATGTACTACACTGTGCGTTTCTTATATTCTAAGTTTTTCAGTGCAACTCACTCATATACTATGTACTACACTGTGCATTTCTTATATTCTAAGTTTTTCAGTGCAACTCACTCATATACTATGTACTACACTATGCGTTTCTTATATTCTAAGTTTTTCAGTGCAACTCACTCATATACTATGTACTACACTGTGCGTTTCTTATATTCTAAGTTTTTCAGTGCAACTCACTCATATACTATGTACTACACTGTGCGTTTCTTATATTCTAAGTTTTTCAGTGCAACTCACTCATATACTATGTACTACACTGTGCGTTTCTTATATTCTAAGTTTTTCAGTGCAACTCACTCATATACTATGTACTACACTGTGCGTTTCTTATATTCTAAGTTTTTCAGTGCAACTCACTCATATACTATGTACTACACTGTGCGTTTCTTATATTCTAAGTTTTTCAGTGCAACTCACTCATATACTATGTACTACACTGTGCGTTTCTTATATTCTAAGTTTTTCAGTGCAACTCACTCATATACTATGTACTACACTGTGCGTTTCTTATATTCTAAGTTTTTCAGTGCAACTCACTCAAATACTATGTACTACACTGTGCATTTCGTGTAATGCGGGTTTTTCAGTAAATTCTAAGTTTTTCAGTGCAACTCACTCATATACTATGTACTACACTGTGCGTTTCTTATATTCTAAGTTTTTCAGTGCAACTCACTCATATACTATGTACTACAATGTGCGTTTCTTATATTCTAAGTTTTTGAGTGCAACTCACTCATATACTATGTACTACACTGTGCGTTTCTTATATTCTAAGTTTTTCAGTGCAACTCACTCATATACTATGTACTACACTGTGCATTTCGTGTAATGCGGGTTTTTCAGTAAATTCTAAGTTTTTCAGTGCAACTCACTCATATACTATGTACTACACTGTGCGTTTCTTATATTCTAAGTTTTTCAGTGCAACTCACTCATATACTATGTACTACACTGTGCGTTTCTTATATTCTAAGTTTTTCAGTGCAACTCACTCATATACTATGTACTACACTGTGCGTTTCTTATATTCTAAGTTTTTCAGTGCAACTCACTCATATACTATGTACTACACTGTGCGTTTCTTATATTCTAAGTTTTTCAGTGCAACTCACTCATATACTATGTACTACACTGTGCGTTTCTTATATTCTAAGTTTTTCAGTGCAACTCACTCATATACTATGTACTACAATGTGCGTTTCTTATATTCTAAGTTTTTCAGTGCAACTCACTCATATACTATGTACTACACTGTGCGTTTCTTATATTCTAAGTTTTTCAGTGCAACTCACTCATATACTATGTACTACACTGTGCGTTTCTTATATTCTAAGTTTGTCAGTGCAACTCACTCATATACTATGTACTACACTGTGCGTTTCTTATATTCTAAGTTTTTCAGTGCAACACACTCATATACTATGTACTACACTGTCCGTTTCTTAAATTCTAAGTTTTTCATTCAACTCACTCATATACTATGTACTACACTGAGCGTTTCTTATATTCTAAGTTTTTCAGTGCAACTCACTCATATACTATGTACTACACTGTGCGTTTCTTATATTCTAAGTTTTTCAGTGCAACTCACTCATATACTATGTACTACACTGTGCGTTTCTTATATTCTAAGTTTTTCAGTGCAACTCACTCATATACTATGTACTACACTGTGCGTTTCTTATATTCTAAGTTTTTCAGTGCAACTCACTCATATACTATGTACTACACTGTGCGTTTCTTATATTCTAAGTTTTTCAGTGCAACTCACTCATATACTATGTACTACACTGTGCGTTTCTTATATTCTACGTTTTTCAGTGCAACTCACTCATATACTATGTACTACACTGTGCGTTTCTTATATTCTAAGTTTTTCAGTGCAACTCACTCATATACTATGTACTACACTGTGCGTTTCTTATATTCTAAGTTTTTCAGTGCAACTCACTCATATACTATGTACTACACTGTGCGTTTCTTATATTCTAAGTTTTTCAGTGCAACTCACTCATATACTATGTACTACACTGTGCGTTTCTTATATTCTAAGTTTTTCAGTGCAACTCACTCATATATTATGTACTACACTGTGCGTTTCTTTTATTCTAAGGTTTTCAGTGCAACTCACTCATATACTATGTACTACACTGTGCGTTTCTTATATTCTAAGTTTTTCAGTGCAACTCACTCATATACTATGTACTACACTGTGCGTTTCTTATATTCTAAGTTTTTCAGTGCAACTCACTCATATACTATGTACTACACTGTGCGTTTCTTATATTCTAAGTTTTTCAGTGCAACTCACTCATATACTATGTACTACACTGTGCGTTTCTTATATTCTAAGTTTTTCAGTGCAACTCACTCATATACTATGTACTACAATGTGCGTTTCTTATATTCTAAGTTTTTCAGTGCAACTCACTCATATACTATGTACTACACTGTGCGTTTCTTATATTCTAAGTTTTTCAGTGCAACTCACTCATATACTATGTACTACACTGTGCGTTTCTTATATTCTAAGTTTGTCAGTGCAACTCACTCATATACTATGTACTACACTGTGCGTTTCTTATATTCTAAGTTTTTCAGTGCAACACACTCATATACTATGTACTACACTGTCCGTTTCTTAAATTCTAAGTTTTTCATTCAACTCATATACTATGTACTACACTGAGCGTTTCTTATATTCTAAGTTTTTCAGTGCAACTCACTCATATACTATGTACTACACTGTGCGTTTCTTATATTCTAAGTTTTTCAGTGCAACTCACTCATATACTATGTACTACACTGTGCGTTTCTTATATTCTAAGTTTTTCAGTGCAACTCACTCATATACTATGTACTACACTGTGCGTTTCTTATATTCTAAGTTTTTCAGTGCAACTCACTCATATACTATGTACTACACTGTGCGTTTCTTATATTCTAAGTTTTTCAGTGCAACTCACTCATATACTATGTACTACACTGTGCGTTTCTTATATTCTACGTTTTTCAGTGCAACTCACTCATATACTATGTACTACACTGTGCGTTTCTTATATTCTAAGTTTTTCAGTGCAACTCACTCATATACTATGTACTACACTGTGCGTTTCTTATATTCTAAGTTTTTCAGTGCAACTCACTCATATACTATGTACTACACTGTGCGTTTCTTATATTCTAAGTTTTTCAGTGCAACTCACTCATATACTATGTACTACACTGTGCGTTTCTTATATTCTAAGTTTTTCAGTGCAACTCACTCATATATTATGTACTACACTGTGCGTTTCTTATATTCTAAGGTTTTCAGTGCAACTCACTCATATACTATGTACTACACTGTGCGTTTCTTATATTCTAAGTTTTTCAGTGCAACTCACTCATATACTATGTACTACACTGTGCGTTTCTTATATTCTAAGTTTTTCAGTGCAACTCACTCAATACTATGTACTACACTGTGCGTTTCTTATATTCTAAGTTTTTCAGTGCAACTCACTCATATACTATGTACTACACTGTGCATTTCGTGTAATGCGGGTTTTTCAGTAAATTCTAAGTTTTTCAGTGCAACTCACTCATATACTATGTACTACACAGTGCGTTTCTTATATTCTAAGTTTTTCAGTGCAACTCACTCATATACTATGTACTACAATGTGCGTTTCTTATATTCTAAGTTTTTCAGTGCAACTCACTCATATACTATGTACTACACTGTGCATTTCGTGTAATGCGGGTTTTTCAGTAAATTCTAAGTTTTTCAGTGCAACTCACTCATATACTATGTACTACACTGTGCGTTTCTTATATTCTAAGTTTTTCAGTTCAACTCACTCATATACTATGTACTACACTGTGCGTTTCTTATATTCTAAGTTTTTGAGTGCAACTCACTCATATACTATGTACTACACTGTGCGTTTCTTATATTCTAAGTTTTTCAGTGCAACTCACTCATATACTATGTACTACACTGTGCATTTCTTATATTCTAAGTTTTTCAGTGCAACTCACTCATATACTATGTACTACACTATGCGTTTCTTATATTCTAAGTTTTTCAGTGCAACTCACTCATATACTATGTACTACACTGTGCGTTTCTTATATTCTAAGTTTTTCAGTGCAACTCACTCATATACTATGTACTACACTGTGCGTTTCTTATATTCTAAGTTTTTCAGTGCAACTCACTCATATACTATGTACTACACTGTGCGTTTCTTATATTCTAAGTTTTTCAGTGCAACTCACTCATATACTATGTACTACACTGTGCGTTTCTTATATTCTAAGTTTTTCAGTGCAACTCACTCATATACTATGTACTACACTGTGCGTTTCTTATATTCTAAGTTTTTCAGTGCAACTCACTCATATACTATGTACTACACTGTGCGTTTCTTATATTCTAAGTTTTTCAGTGCAACTCACTCATATACTATGTACTACACTGTGCGTTTCTTATATTCTAAGTTTTTCAGTGCAACTCACTCAAATACTATGTACTACACTGTGCATTTCGTGTAATGCGGGTTTTTCAGTAAATTCTAAGTTTTTCAGTGCAACTCACTCATATACTATGTACTACACTGTGCGTTTCTTATATTCTAAGTTTTTCAGTGCAACTCACTCATATACTATGTACTACAATGTGCGTTTCTTATATTCTAAGTTTTTGAGTGCAACTCACTCATATACTATGTACTACACTGTGCGTTTCTTATATTCTAAGTTTTTCAGTGCAACTCACTCATATACTATGTACTACACTGTGCATTTCGTGTAATGCGGGTTTTTCAGTAAATTCTAAGTTTTTCAGTGCAACTCACTCATATACTATGTACTACACTGTGCGTTTCTTATATTCTAAGTTTTTCAGTGCAACTCACTCATATACTATGTACTACACTGTGCGTTTCTTATATTCTAAGTTTTTCAGTGCAACTCACTCATATACTATGTACTACACTGTGCGTTTCTTATATTCTAAGTTTTTCAGTGCAACTCACTCATATACTATGTACTACACTGTGCGTTTCTTATATTCTAAGTTTTTCAGTGCAACTCACTCATATACTATGTACTACACTGTGCGTTTCTTATATTCTAAGTTTTTCAGTGCAACTCACTCATATACTATGTACTACAATGTGCGTTTCTTATATTCTAAGTTTTTCAGTGCAACTCACTCATATACTATGTACTACACTGTGCGTTTCTTATATTCTAAGTTTTTCAGTGCAACTCACTCATATACTATGTACTACACTGTGCGTTTCTTATATTCTAAGTTTGTCAGTGCAACTCACTCATATACTATGTACTACACTGTGCGTTTCTTATATTCTAAGTTTTTCAGTGCAACACACTCATATACTATGTACTACACTGTCCGTTTCTTAAATTCTAAGTTTTTCATTCAACTCACTCATATACTATGTACTACACTGAGCGTTTCTTATATTCTAAGTTTTTCAGTGCAACTCACTCATATACTATGTACTACACTGTGCGTTTCTTATATTCTAAGTTTTTCAGTGCAACTCACTCATATACTATGTACTACACTGTGCGTTTCTTATATTCTAAGTTTTTCAGTGCAACTCACTCATATACTATGTACTACACTGTGCGTTTCTTATATTCTAAGTTTTTCAGTGCAACTCACTCATATACTATGTACTACACTGTGCGTTTCTTATATTCTAAGTTTTTCAGTGCAACTCACTCATATACTATGTACTACACTGTGCGTTTCTTATATTCTACGTTTTTCAGTGCAACTCACTCATATACTATGTACTACACTGTGCGTTTCTTATATTCTAAGTTTTTCAGTGCAACTCACTCATATACTATGTACTACACTGTGCGTTTCTTATATTCTAAGTTTTTCAGTGCAACTCACTCATATACTATGTACTACACTGTGCGTTTCTTATATTCTAAGTTTTTCAGTGCAACTCACTCATATACTATGTACTACACTGTGCGTTTCTTATATTCTAAGTTTTTCAGTGCAACTCACTCATATATTATGTACTACACTGTGCGTTTCTTATATTCTAAGGTTTTCAGTGCAACTCACTCATATACTATGTACTACACTGTGCGTTTCTTATATTCTAAGTTTTTCAGTGCAACTCACTCATATACTATGTACTACACTGTGCGTTTCTTATATTCTAAGTTTTTCAGTGCAACTCACTCATATACTATGTACTACACTGTGCGTTTCTTATATTCTAAGTTTTTCAGTGCAACTCACTCATATACTATGTACTACAATGTGCGTTTCTTATATTCTAAGTTTTTCAGTGCAACTCACTCATATACTATGTACTACACTGTGCGTTTCTTATATTCTAAGTTTTTCAGTGCAACTCACTCATATACTATGTACTACACTGTGCGTTTCTTATATTCTAAGTTTTTCAGTGCAACTCACTCATATACTATGTACTACACTGTGCGTTTCTTATATTCTAAGTTTTTCAGTGCAACACACTCATATACTATGTACTACACTGTCCGTTTCTTAAATTCTAAGTTTTTCATTCAACTCACTCATATACTATGTACTACACTGAGCGTTTCTTATATTCTAAGTTTTTCAGTGCAACTCACTCATATACTATGTACTACACTGTGCGTTTCTTATATTCTAAGTTTTTCAGTGCAACTCACTCATATACTATGTACTACACTGTGCGTTTCTTATATTCTAAGTTTTTCAGTGCAACTCACTCATATACTATGTACTACACTGTGCGTTTCTTATATTCTAAGTTTTTCAGTGCAACTCACTCATATACTATGTACTACACTGTGCGTTTCTTATATTCTAAGTTTTTCAGTGCAACTCACTCATATACTATGTACTACACTGTGCGTTTCTTATATTCTACGTTTTTCAGTGCAACTCACTCATATACTATGTACTACACTGTGCGTTTCTTATATTCTAAGTTTTTCAGTGCAACTCACTCATATACTATGTACTACACTGTGCGTTTCTTATATTCTAAGTTTTTCAGTGCAACTCACTCATATACTATGTACTACACTGTGCGTTTCTTATATTCTAAGTTTTTCAGTGCAACTCACTCATATACTATGTACTACACTGTGCGTTTCTTATATTCTAAGTTTTTCAGTGCAACTCACTCATATATTATGAACTACACTGTGCGTTTCTTATATTCTAAGGTTTTCAGTGCAACTCACTCATATACTATGTACTACACTGTGCGTTTCTTATATTCTAAGTTTTTCAGTGCAACTCACTCATATACTATGTACTACACTGTGCGTTTCTTATATTCTAAGTTTTTCAGTGCAACTCACTCAATACTATGTACTACACTGTGCATTCTTATATTCTAAGTTTTTCAGTGCAACTCACTCATATACTATGTACTACACTGTGCATTTCGTGTAATGCGGGTTTTTCAGTAAATTCTAAGTTTTTCAGTGCAACTCACTCATATACTATGTACTACACTGTGCGTTTCTTATATTCTAAGTTTTTCAGTGCAACTCACTCATATACTATGTACTACAATGTGCGTTTCTTATATTCTAAGTTTTTGAGTGCAACTCACTCATATACTATGTACTACACTGTGCGTTTCTTATATTCTAAGTTTTTCAGTGCAACTCACTCATATACTATGTACTACACTGTGCATTTCGTGTAATGCGGGTTTTTCAGTAAATTCTAAGTTTTTCAGTGCAACTCACTCATATACTATGTACTACACTGTGCGTTTCTTATATTCTAAGTTTTTCAGTGCAACTCACTCATATACTATGTACTACACTGTGCGTTTCTTATATTCTAAGTTTTTCAGTGCAACTCACTCATATACTATGTACTACACTGTGCGTTTCTTATATTCTAAGTTTTTCAGTGCAACTCACTCATATACTATGTACTACACTGTGCGTTTCTTATATTCTAAGTTTTTCAGTGCAACTCACTCATATACTATGTACTACACTGTGCGTTTCTTATATTCTAAGTTTTTCAGTGCAACTCACTCATATACTATGTACTACAATGTGCGTTTCTTATATTCTAAGTTTTTCAGTGCAACTCACTCATATACTATGTACTACACTGTGCGTTTCTTATATTCTCAGTTTTTCAGTGCAACTCACTCATATACTATGTACTACACTGTGCGTTTCTTATATTCTAAGTTTGTCAGTGCAACTCACTCATATACTATGTACTACACTGTGCGTTTCTTATATTCTAAGTTTTTCAGTGCAACTCACTCATATACTATGTACTACACTGTCCGTTTCTTAAATTCTAAGTTTTTCATTCAACTCACTCATATACTATGTACTACACTGAGAGTTTCTTATATTCTAAGTTTTTCAGTGCAACTCACTCATATACTATGTACTACACTGTGCGTTTCTTATATTCTAAGTTTTTCAGTGCAACTCACTCATATACTATGTACTACACTGTGCGTTTCTTATATTCTAAGTTTTTCAGTGCAACTCACTCATATACTATGTACTACACTGTGCGTTTCTTATATTCTAAGTTTTTCAGTGCAACTCACTCATATACTATGTACTACACTGTGCGTTTCTTATATTCTACGTTTTTCAGTGCAACTCACTCATATACTATGTACTACACTGTGCGTTTCTTATATTCTAAGTTTTTCAGTGCAACTCACTCATATACTATGTACTACACTGTGCGTTTCTTATATTCTAAGTTTTTCAGTGCAACTCACTCATATACTATGTACTACACTGTGCGTTTCTTATATTCTAAGTTTTTCAGTGCAACTCACTCATATACTATGTACTACACTGTGCGTTTCTTATATTCTAAGGTTTTCAGTGCAACTCACTCATATACTATGTACTACACTGTGCGTTTCTTATATTCTAAGTTTTTCAGTGCAACTCACTCATATACTATGTACTACACTGTGCGTTTCTTATATTCTAAGTTTTTCAGTGCAACTCACTCAATACTATGTACTACACTGTGCGTTTCTTATATTCTAAGTTTTTCAGTGCAACTCACTCATATACTATGTACTACACTGTGCATTTCGTGTAATGCGGGTTTTTCAGTAAATTCTAAGTTTTTCAGTGCAACTCACTCATATACTATGTACTACACTGTGCGTTTCTTATATTCTAAGTTTTTCAGTGCAACTCACTCATATACTATGTACTACACTGTGCGTTTCTTATATTCTAAGTTTTTGAGTGCAACTCACTCATATACTATGTACTACACTGTGCGTTTCTTATATTCTAAGTTTTTCAGTGCAACTCACTCATATACTATGTACTACACTGTGCATTTCGTGTAATGCGGGTTTTTCAGTAAATTCTAAGTTTTTCAGTGCAACTCACTCATATACTATGTACTACACTGTGCGTTTCTTATATTCTAAGTTTTTCAGTGCAACTCACTCATATACTATGTACTACACTGTGCGTTTCTTATATTCTAAGTTTTTCAGTGCAACTCACTCATATACTATGTACTACACTGTGCGTTTCTTATATTCTAAGTTTTTCAGTGCAACTCACTCATATACTATGTACTACACTGTGCGTTTCTTATATTCTAAGTTTTTCAGTGCAACTCACTCATATACTATGTACTACACTGTGCGTTTCTTATATTCTAAGTTTTTCAGTGCAACTCACTCATATACTATGTACTACAATGTGCGTTTCTTATATTCTAAGTTTTTCAGTGCAACTCACTCATATACTATGTACTACACTGTGCGTTTCTTATATTCTAAGTTTTTCAGTGCAACTCACTCATATACTATGTACTACACTGTGCGTTTCTTATATTCTAAGTTTGTCAGTGCAACTCACTCATATACTATGTACTACACTGTGCGTTTCTTATATTCTAAGTTTTTCAGTGCAACACACTCATATACTATGTACTACACTGTCCGTTTCTTAAATTCTAAGTTTTTCATTCAACTCACTCATATACTATGTACTACACTGAGCGTTTCTTATATTCTAAGTTTTTCAGTGCAACTCACTCATATACTATGTACTACACTGTGCGTTTCTTATATTCTAAGTTTTTCAGTGCAACTCACTCATATACTATGTACTACACTGTGCGTTTCTTATATTCTAAGTTTTTCAGTGCAACTCACTCATATACTATGTACTACACTGTGCGTTTCTTATATTCTAAGTTTTTCAGTGCAACTCACTCATATACTATGTACTACACTGTGCGTTTCTTATATTCTAAGTTTTTCAGTGCAACTCACTCATATACTATGTACTACACTGTGCGTTTCTTATATTCTACGTTTTTCAGTGCAACTCACTCATATACTATGTACTACACTGTGCGTTTCTTATATTCTAAGTTTTTCAGTGCAACTCACTCATATACTATGTACTACACTGTGCGTTTCTTATATTCTAAGTTTTTCAGTGCAACTCACTCATATACTATGTACTACACTGTGCGTTTCTTATATTCTAAGTTTTTCAGTGCAACTCACTCATATACTATGTACTACACTGTGCGTTTCTTATATTCTAAGTTTTTCAGTGCAACTCACTCATATATTATGTACTACACTGTGCGTTTCTTATATTCTAAGGTTTTCAGTGCAACTCACTCATATACTATGTACTACACTGTGCGTTTCTTATATTCTAAGTTTTTCAGTGCAACTCACTCATATACTATGTACTACACTGTGCGTTTCTTATATTCTAAGTTTTTCAGTGCAACTCACTCAATACTATGTACTACACTGTGCGTTTCTTATATTCTAAGTTTTTCAGTGCAACTCACTCATATACTATGTACTACACTGTGCATTTCGTGTAATGCGGGTTTTTCAGTAAATTCTAAGTTTTTCAGTGCAACTCACTCATATACTATGTACTACACAGTGCGTTTCTTATATTCTAAGTTTTTCAGTGCAACTCACTCATATACTATGTACTACAATGTGCGTTTCTTATATTCTAAGTTTTTCAGTGCAACTCACTCATATACTATGTACTACACTGTGCATTTCGTGTAATGCGGGTTTTTCAGTAAATTCTAAGTTTTTCAGTGCAACTCACTCATATACTATGTACTACACTGTGTGTTTCTTATATTGTAAGTTTTTCAGTTCAACTCACTCATATACTATGTACTACACTGTGCGTTTCTTATATTCTAAGTTTTTGAGTGCAACTCACTCATATACTATGTACTACACTGTGCGTTTCTTATATTCTAAGTTTTTCAGTGCAACTCACTCATATACTATGTACTACACTATGCGTTTCTTATATTCTAAGTTTTTCAGTGCAACTCACTCATATACTATGTACTACACTGTGCGTTTCTTATATTCTAAGTTTTTCAGTGCAACTCACTCATATACTATGTACTACACTGTGCGTTTCTTATATTCTAAGTTTTTCAGTGCAACTCACTCATATACTATGTACTACACTGTGCGTTTCTTATATTCTAAGTTTTTCAGTGCAACTCACTCATATACTATGTACTACACTGTGCGTTTCTTATATTCTAAGTTTTTCAGTGCAACTCACTCATATACTATGTACTACACTGTGCGTTTCTTATATTCTAAGTTTTTCAGTGCAACTCACTCATATACTATGTACTACACTGTGCGTTTCTTATATTCTAAGTTTTTCAGTGCAACTCACTCATATACTATGTACTACACTGTGCGTTTCTTATATTCTAAGTTTTTCAGTGCAACTCACTCAAATACTATGTACTACACTGTGCATTTCGTGTAATGCGGGTTTTTCAGTAAATTCTAAGTTTTTCAGTGCAACTCACTCATATACTATGTACTACACTGTGCGTTTCTTATATTCTAAGTTTTTCAGTGCAACTCACTCATATACTATGTACTACAATGTGCGTTTCTTATATTCTAAGTTTTTCAGTGCAACTCACTCATATACTATGTACTACACTGTGCGTTTCTTATATTCTAAGTTTTTCAGTGCAACTCACTCATATACTATGTACTACACTGTGCGTTTCTTTTATTCTAAGTTTTTCAGTGCAACTCACTCATATACTATGTACTACACTGTGCGTTTCTTATATTCTAAGGTTTTCAGTGCAACTCACTCATATACTATGTACTACACTGTGCGTTTCTTATATTCTAAGTTTTTCAGTGCAAGTCACTCATATACTATGTACTACACTGTGCGTTTCTTATATTCTAAGTTTTTCAGTGCAACTCACTCATATACTATGTACTACACTGTGCGTTTCTTATATTCTAAGTTTTTCAGTGCAACTCACTCATATACTATGTACTACAATGTGCGTTTCTTATATTCTAAGTTTTTCAGTGCAACTCACTCATATACTATGTACTACACTGTGCGTTTCTTATATTCTAAGTTTTTCAGTGCAACTCACTCATATACTATGTACTACACTGTTCGTTTCTTATATTCTAAGTTTGTCAGTGCAACTCACTCATATACTATGTACTACACTGTGCGTTTCTTATATTCTAAGTTTTTCAGTGCAACACACTCATATACTATGTACTACACTGTCCGTTTCTTAAATTCTAAGTTTTTCATTCAACTCACTCATATACTATGTACTACACTGAGCGTTTCTTATATTCTAAGTTTTTCAGTGCAACTCACTCATATACTATGTACTACACTGTGCGTTTCTTATATTCTAAGTTTTTCAGTGCAACTCACTCATATACTATGTACTACACTGTGCGTTTCTTATATTCTAAGTTTTTCAGTGCAACTCACTCATATACTATGTACTACACTGTGCGTTTCTTTTATTCTAAGTTTTTCAGTGCAACTCACTCATATACTATGTACTACACTGTGCGTTTCTTATATTCTAAGTTTTTCAGTGCAACTCACTCATATACTATGTACTACACTGTGCGTTTCTTATATTCTACGTTTTTCAGTGCAACTCACTCATATACTATGTACTACACTGTGCGTTTCTTATATTCTAAGTTTTTCAGTGCAACTCACTCATATACTATGTACTACACTGTGCGTTTCTTATATTCTAAGTTTTTCAGTGCAACTCACTCATATACTATGTACTACACTGTGCGTTTCTTATATTCTAAGTTTTTCAGTGCAACTCACTCATATACTATGTACTACACTGTGCGTTTCTTATATTCTAAGTTTTTCAGTGCAACTCACTCATATATTATGTACTACACTGTGCGTTTCTTATATTCTAAGGTTTTCAGTGCAACTCACTCATATACTATGTACTACACTGTGCGTTTCTTATATTCTAAGTTTTTCAGTGCAACTCACTCATATACTATGTACTACACTGTGCGTTTCTTATATTCTAAGTTTTTCAGTGCAACTCACTCAATACTATGTACTACACTGTGCGTTTCTTATATTCTAAGTTTTTCAGTGCAACTCACTCATATACTATGTACTACACTGTGCATTTCGTGTAATGCGGGTTTTTCAGTAAATTCTAAGTTTTTCAGTGCAACTCACTCATATACTATGTACTACACAGTGCGTTTCTTATATTCTAAGTTTTTCAGTGCAACTCACTCATATACTATGTACTACAATGTGCGTTTCTTATATTCTAAGTTTTTCAGTGCAACTCACTCATATACTATGTACTACACTGTGCATTTCGTGTAATGCGGGTTTTTCAGTAAATTCTAAGTTTTTCAGTGCAACTCACTCATATACTATGTACTACACTGTGCGTTTCTTATATTCTAAGTTTTTCAGTTCAACTCACTCATATACTATGTACTACACTGTGCGTTTCTTATATTCTAAGTTTTTGAGTGCAACTCACTCATATACTATGTACTACACTGTGCGTTTCTTATATTCTAAGTTTTTCAGTGCAACTCACTCATATACTATGTACTACACTGTGCATTTCTTATATTCTAAGTTTTTCAGTGCAACTCACTCATATACTATGTACTACACTATGCGTTTCTTATATTCTAAGTTTTTCAGTGCAACTCACTCATATACTATGTACTACACTGTGCGTTTCTTATATTCTAAGTTTTTCAGTGCAACTCACTCATATACTATGTACTACACTGTGCGTTTCTTATATTCTAAGTTTTTCAGTGCAACTCACTCATATACTATGTACTACACTGTGCGTTTCTTATATTCTAAGTTTTTCAGTGCAACTCACTCATATACTATGTACTACACTGTGCGTTTCTTATATTCTAAGTTTTTCAGTGCAACTCACTCATATACTATGTACTACACTGTGCGTTTCTTATATTCTAAGTTTTTCAGTGCAACTCACTCATATACTATGTACTACACTGTGCGTTTCTTATATTCTAAGTTTTTGAGTGCAACTCACTCATATACTATGTACTACACTGTGCGTTTCTTATATTCTAAGTTTTTCAGTGCAACTCACTCATATACTATGTACTACACTGTGCATTTCGTGTAATGCGGGTTTTTCAGTAAATTCTAAGTTTTTCAGTGCAACTCACTCATATACTATGTACTACACTGTGCGTTTCTTATATTCTAAGTTTTTCAGTGCAACTCACTCATATACTATGTACTACACTGTGCGTTTCTTATATTCTAAGTTTTTCAGTGCAACTCACTCATATACTATGTACTACACTGTGCGTTTCTTATATTCTAAGTTTTTCAGTGCAACTCACTCATATACTATGTACTACACTGTGCGTTTCTTATATTCTAAGTTTTTCAGTGCAACTCACTCATATACTATGTACTACACTGTGCGTTTCTTATATTCTAAGTTTTTCAGTGCAACTCACTCATATACTATGTACTACAATGTGCGTTTCTTATATTCTAAGTTTTTCAGTGCAACTCACTCATATACTATGTACTACACTGTGCGTTTCTTATATTCTAAGTTTTTCAGTGCAACTCACTCATATACTATGTACTACACTGTGCGTTTCTTATATTCTAAGTTTGTCAGTGCAACTCACTCATATACTATGTACTACACTGTGCGTTTCTTATATTCTAAGTTTTTCAGTGCAACACACTCATATACTATGTACTACACTGTCCGTTTCTTAAATTCTAAGTTTTTCATTCAACTCACTCATATACTATGTACTACACTGAGCGTTTCTTATATTCTAAGTTTTTCAGTGCAACTCACTCATATACTATGTACTACACTGTGCGTTTCTTATATTCTAAGTTTTTCAGTGCAACTCACTCATATACTATGTACTACACTGTGCGTTTCTTATATTCTAAGTTTTTCAGTGCAACTCACTCATATACTATGTACTACACTGTGCGTTTCTTATATTCTAAGTTTTTCAGTGCAACTCACTCATATACTATGTACTACACTGTGCGTTTCTTATATTCTAAGTTTTTCAGTGCAACTCACTCATATACTATGTACTACACTGTGCGTTTCTTATATTCTACGTTTTTCAGTGCAACTCACTCATATACTATGTACTACACTGTGCGTTTCTTATATTCTAAGTTTTTCAGTGCAACTCACTCATATACTATGTACTACACTGTGCGTTTCTTATATTCTAAGTTTTTCAGTGCAACTCACTCATATACTATGTACTACACTGTGCGTTTCTTATATTCTAAGTTTTTCAGTGCAACTCACTCATATACTATGTACTACACTGTGCGTTTCTTATATTCTAAGTTTTTCAGTGCAACTCACTCATATATTATGTACTACACTGTGCGTTTCTTATATTCTAAGGTTTTCAGTGCAACTCACTCATATACTATGTACTACACTGTGCGTTTCTTATATTCTAAGTTTTTCAGTGCAACTCACTCATATACTATGTACTACACTGTGCGTTTCTTATATTCTAAGTTTTTCAGTGCAACTCACTCAATACTATGTACTACACTGTGCGTTTCTTATATTCTAAGTTTTTCAGTGCAACTCACTCATATACTATGTACTACACTGTGCATTTCGTGTAATGCGGGTTTTTCAGTAAATTCTAAGTTTTTCAGTGCAACTCACTCATATACTATGTACTACACAGTGCGTTTCTTATATTCTAAGTTTTTCAGTGCAACTCACTCATATACTATGTACTACAATGTGCGTTTCTTATATTCTAAGTTTTTCAGTGCAACTCACTCATATACTATGTACTACACTGTGCATTTCGTGTAATGCGGGTTTTTCAGTAAATTCTAAGTTTTTCAGTGCAACTCACTCATATACTATGTACTACACTGTGTGTTTCTTATATTGTAAGTTTTTCAGTTCAACTCACTCATATACTATGTACTACACTGTGCGTTTCTTATATTCTAAGTTTTTGAGTGCAACTCACTCATATACTATGTACTACACTGTGCGTTTCTTATATTCTAAGTTTTTCAGTGCAACTCACTCATATACTATGTACTACACTATGCGTTTCTTATATTCTAAGTTTTTCAGTGCAACTCACTCATATACTATGTACTACACTGTGCGTTTCTTATATTCTAAGTTTTTCAGTGCAACTCACTCATATACTATGTACTACACTGTGCGTTTCTTATATTCTAAGTTTTTCAGTGCAACTCACTCATATACTATGTACTACACTGTGCGTTTCTTATATTCTAAGTTTTTCAGTGCAACTCACTCATATACTATGTACTACACTGTGCGTTTCTTATATTCTAAGTTTTTCAGTGCAACTCACTCATATACTATGTACTACACTGTGCGTTTCTTATATTCTAAGTTTTTCAGTGCAACTCACTCATATACTATGTACTACACTGTGCGTTTCTTATATTCTAAGTTTTTCAGTGCAACTCACTCATATACTATGTACTACACTGTGCGTTTCTTATATTCTAAGTTTTTCAGTGCAACTCACTCAAATACTATGTACTACACTGTGCATTTCGTGTAATGCGGGTTTTTCAGTAAATTCTAAGTTTTTCAGTGCAACTCACTCATATACTATGTACTACACTGTGCGTTTCTTATATTCTAAGTTTTTCAGTGCAACTCACTCATATACTATGTACTACAATGTGCGTTTCTTATATTCTAAGTTTTTCAGTGCAACTCACTCATATACTATGTACTACACTGTGCGTTTCTTATATTCTAAGTTTTTCAGTGCAACTCACTCATATACTATGTACTACACTGTGCGTTTCTTTTATTCTAAGTTTTTCAGTGCAACTCACTCATATACTATGTACTACACTGTGCGTTTCTTATATTCTAAGGTTTTCAGTGCAACTCACTCATATACTATGTACTACACTGTGCGTTTCTTATATTCTAAGTTTTTCAGTGCAAGTCACTCATATACTATGTACTACACTGTGCGTTTCTTATATTCTAAGTTTTTCAGTGCAACTCACTCATATACTATGTACTACACTGTGCGTTTCTTATATTCTAAGTTTTTCAGTGCAACTCACTCATATACTATGTACTACAATGTGCGTTTCTTATATTCTAAGTTTTTCAGTGCAACTCACTCATATACTATGTACTACACTGTGCGTTTCTTATATTCTAAGTTTTTCAGTGCAACTCACTCATATACTATGTACTACACTGTTCGTTTCTTATATTCTAAGTTTGTCAGTGCAACTCACTCATATACTATGTACTACACTGTGCGTTTCTTATATTCTAAGTTTTTCAGTGCAACACACTCATATACTATGTACTACACTGTCCGTTTCTTAAATTCTAAGTTTTTCATTCAACTCACTCATATACTATGTACTACACTGAGCGTTTCTTATATTCTAAGTTTTTCAGTGCAACTCACTCATATACTATGTACTACACTGTGCGTTTCTTATATTCTAAGTTTTTCAGTGCAACTCACTCATATACTATGTACTACACTGTGCGTTTCTTATATTCTAAGTTTTTCAGTGCAACTCACTCATATACTATGTACTACACTGTGCGTTTCTTTTATTCTAAGTTTTTCAGTGCAACTCACTCATATACTATGTACTACACTGTGCGTTTCTTATATTCTAAGTTTTTCAGTGCAACTCACTCATATACTATGTACTACACTGTGCGTTTCTTATATTCTACGTTTTTCAGTGCAACTCACTCATATACTATGTACTACACTGTGCGTTTCTTATATTCTAAGTTTTTCAGTGCAACTCACTCATATACTATGTACTACACTGTGCGTTTCTTATATTCTAAGTTTTTCAGTGCAACTCACTCATATACTATGTACTACACTGTGCGTTTCTTATATTCTAAGTTTTTCAGTGCAACTCACTCATATACTATGTACTACACTGTGCGTTTCTTATATTCTAAGTTTTTCAGTGCAACTCACTCATATATTATGTACTACACTGTGCGTT
This sequence comes from Mus caroli, assembly GCF_978045245.1. Lineage (NCBI taxonomy): Eukaryota > Metazoa > Chordata > Mammalia > Rodentia > Muridae > Mus > Mus caroli. The sequence goes on from NW_028227345.1 coordinate 84,440, forward strand.
TCTTATATTCTAAGGTTTTCAGTGCAACTCACTCATATACTATGTACTACACTGTGCGTTTCTTATATTCTAAGTTTTTCAGTGCAACTCACTCATATACTATGTACTACACTGTGCGTTTCTTATATTCTAAGTTTTTCAGTGCAACTCACTCAATACTATGTACTACACTGTGCGTTTCTTATATTCTAAGTTTTTCAGTGCAACTCACTCATATACTATGTACTACACTGTGCATTTCGTGTAATGCGGGTTTTTCAGTAAATTCTAAGTTTTTCAGTGCAACTCACTCATATACTATGTACTACACAGTGCGTTTCTTATATTCTAAGTTTTTCAGTGCAACTCACTCATATACTATGTACTACAATGTGCGTTTCTTATATTCTAAGTTTTTCAGTGCAACTCACTCATATACTATGTACTACACTGTGCATTTCGTGTAATGCGGGTTTTTCAGTAAATTCTAAGTTTTTCAGTGCAACTCACTCATATACTATGTACTACACTGTGCGTTTCTTATATTCTAAGTTTTTCAGTTCAACTCACTCATATACTATGTACTACACTGTGCGTTTCTTATATTCTAAGTTTTTGAGTGCAACTCACTCATATACTATGTACTACACTGTGCGTTTCTTATATTCTAAGTTTTTCAGTGCAACTCACTCATATACTATGTACTACACTGTGCATTTCTTATATTCTAAGTTTTTCAGTGCAACTCACTCATATACTATGTACTACACTATGCGTTTCTTATATTCTAAGTTTTTCAGTGCAACTCACTCATATACTATGTACTACACTGTGCGTTTCTTATATTCTAAGTTTTTCAGTGCAACTCACTCATATACTATGTACTACACTGTGCGTTTCTTATATTCTAAGTTTTTCAGTGCAACTCACTCATATACTATGTACTACACTGTGCGTTTCTTATATTCTAAGTTTTTCAGTGCAACTCACTCATATACTATGTACTACACTGTGCGTTTCTTATATTCTAAGTTTTTCAGTGCAACTCACTCATATACTATGTACTACACTGTGCGTTTCTTATATTCTAAGTTTTTCAGTGCAACTCACTCATATACTATGTACTACACTGTGCGTTTCTTATATTCTAAGTTTTTCAGTGCAACTCACTCATATACTATGTACTACACTGTGCGTTTCTTATATTCTAAGTTTTTCAGTGCAACTCACTCAAATACTATGTACTACACTGTGCATTTCGTGTAATGCGGGTTTTTCAGTAAATTCTAAGTTTTTCAGTGCAACTCACTCATATACTATGTACTACACTGTGCGTTTCTTATATTCTAAGTTTTTCAGTGCAACTCACTCATATACTATGTACTACAATGTGCGTTTCTTATATTCTAAGTTTTTCAGTGCAACTCACTCATATACTATGTACTACACTGTGCGTTTCTTATATTCTAAGTTTTTCAGTGCAACTCACTCATATACTATGTACTACACTGTGCGTTTCTTTTATTCTAAGTTTTTCAGTGCAACTCACTCATATACTATGTACTACACTGTGCGTTTCTTATATTCTAAGGTTTTCAGTGCAACTCACTCATATACTATGTACTACACTGTGCGTTTCTTATATTCTAAGTTTTTCAGTGCAACTCACTCATATACTATGTACTACACTGTGCGTTTCTTATATTCTAAGTTTTTCAGTGCAACTCACTCAATACTATGTACTACACTGTGCGTTTCTTATATTCTAAGTTTTTCAGTGCAACTCACTCATATACTATGTACTACACTGTGCATTTCGTGTAATGCGGGTTTTTCAGTAAATTCTAAGTTTTTCAGTGCAACTCACTCATATACTATGTACTACACTGTGCGTTTCTTATATTCTAAGTTTTTCAGTGCAACTCACTCATATACTATGTACTACAATGTGCGTTTCTTATATTCTAAGTTTTTCAGTGCAACTCACTCATATACTATGTACTACACTGTGCATTTCGTGTAATGCGGGTTTTTCAGTAAATTCTAAGTTTTTCAGTGCAACTCACTCATATACTATGTACTACACTGTGTGTTTCTTATATTCTAAGTTTTTCAGTTCAACTCACTCATATACTATGTACTACACTGTGCGTTTCTTATATTCTAAGTTTTTGAGTGCAACTCACTCATATACTATGTACTACACTGTGCGTTTCTTATATTCTAAGTTTTTCAGTGCAACTCACTCATATACTATGTACTACACTATGCGTTTCTTATATTCTAAGTTTTTCAGTGCAACTCACTCATATACTATGTACTACACTGTGCGTTTCTTATATTCTAAGTTTTTCAGTGCAACTCACTCATATACTATGTACTACACTGTGCGTTTCTTATATTCTAAGTTTTTCAGTGCAACTCACTCATATACTATGTACTACACTGTGCGTTTCTTATATTCTAAGTTTTTCAGTGCAACTCACTCATATACTATGTACTACACTGTGCGTTTCTTATATTCTAAGTTTTTCAGTGCAACTCACTCATATACTATGTACTACACTGTGCGTTTCTTATATTCTAAGTTTTTCAGTGCAACTCACTCATATACTATGTACTACACTGTGCGTTTCTTATATTCTAAGTTTTTCAGTGCAACTCACTCATATACTATGTACTACACTGTGCGTTTCTTATATTCTAAGTTTTTCAGTGCAACTCACTCAAATACTATGTACTACACTGTGCATTTCGTGTAATGCGGGTTTTTCAGTAAATTCTAAGTTTTTCAGTGCAACTCACTCATATACTATGTACTACACTGTGCGTTTCTTATATTCTAAGTTTTTCAGTGCAACTCACTCATATACTATGTACTACAATGTGCGTTTCTTATATTCTAAGTTTTTCAGTGCAACTCACTCATATACTATGTACTACACTGTGCGTTTCTTATATTCTAAGTTTTTCAGTGCAACTCACTCATATACTATGTACTACACTGTGCGTTTCTTTTATTCTAAGTTTTTCAGTGCAACTCACTCATATACTATGTACTACACTGTGCGTTTCTTATATTCTAAGGTTTTCAGTGCAACTCACTCATATACTATGTACTACACTGTGCGTTTCTTATATTCTAAGTTTTTCAGTGCAACTCACTCATATACTATGTACTACACTGTGCGTTTCTTATATTCTAAGTTTTTCAGTGCAACTCACTCATATACTATGTACTACACTGTGCGTTTCTTATATTCTAAGTTTTTCAGTGCAACTCACTCATATACTATGTACTACAATGTGCGTTTCTTATATTCTAAGTTTTTCAGTGCAACTCACTCATATACTATGTACTACACTGTGCGTTTCTTATATTCTAAGTTTTTCAGTGCAACTCACTCATATACTATGTACTACACTGTTCGTTTCTTATATTCTAAGTTTGTCAGTGCAACTCACTCATATACTATGTACTACACTGTGCGTTTCTTATATTCTAAGTTTTTCAGTGCAACACACTCATATACTATGTACTACACTGTCCGTTTCTTAAATTCTAAGTTTTTCATTCAACTCACTCATATACTATGTACTACACTGAGCGTTTCTTATATTCTAAGTTTTTCAGTGCAACTCACTCATATACTATGTACTACACTGTGCGTTTCTTATATTCTAAGTTTTTCAGTGCAACTCACTCATATACTATGTACTACACTGTGCGTTTCTTATATTCTAAGTTTTTCAGTGCAACTCACTCATATACTATGTACTACACTGTGCGTTTCTTTTATTCTAAGTTTTTCAGTGCAACTCACTCATATACTATGTACTACACTGTGCGTTTCTTATATTCTAAGTTTTTCAGTGCAACTCACTCATATACTATGTACTACACTGTGCGTTTCTTATATTCTACGTTTTTCAGTGCAACTCACTCATATACTATGTACTACACTGTGCGTTTCTTATATTCTAAGTTTTTCAGTGCAACTCACTCATATACTATGTACTACACTGTGCGTTTCTTATATTCTAAGTTTTTCAGTGCAACTCACTCATATACTATGTACTACACTGTGCGTTTCTTATATTCTAAGTTTTTCAGTGCAACTCACTCATATACTATGTACTACACTGTGCGTTTCTTATATTCTAAGTTTTTCAGTGCAACTCACTCATATATTATGTACTACACTGTGCGTTTCTTATATTCTAAGGTTTTCAGTGCAACTCACTCATATACTATGTACTACACTGTGCGTTTCTTATATTCTAAGTTTTTCAGTGCAACTCACTCATATACTATGTACTACACTGTGCGTTTCTTATATTCTAAGTTTTTCAGTGCAACTCACTCAATACTATGTACTACACTGTGCGTTTCTTATATTCTAAGTTTTTCAGTGCAACTCACTCATATACTATGTACTACACTGTGCATTTCGTGTAATGCGGGTTTTTCAGTAAATTCTAAGTTTTTCAGTGCAACTCACTCATATACTATGTACTACACAGTGCGTTTCTTATATTCTAAGTTTTTCAGTGCAACTCACTCATATACTATGTACTACAATGTGCGTTTCTTATATTCTAAGTTTTTCAGTGCAACTCACTCATATACTATGTACTACACTGTGCATTTCGTGTAATGCGGGTTTTTCAGTAAATTCTAAGTTTTTCAGTGCAACTCACTCATATACTATGTACTACACTGTGCGTTTCTTATATTCTAAGTTTTTCAGTTCAACTCACTCATATACTATGTACTACACTGTGCGTTTCTTATATTCTAAGTTTTTGAGTGCAACTCACTCATATACTATGTACTACACTGTGCGTTTCTTATATTCTAAGTTTTTCAGTGCAACTCACTCATATACTATGTACTACACTGTGCATTTCTTATATTCTAAGTTTTTCAGTGCAACTCACTCATATACTATGTACTACACTATGCGTTTCTTATATTCTAAGTTTTTCAGTGCAACTCACTCATATACTATGTACTACACTGTGCGTTTCTTATATTCTAAGTTTTTCAGTGCAACTCACTCATATACTATGTACTACACTGTGCGTTTCTTATATTCTAAGTTTTTCAGTGCAACTCACTCATATACTATGTACTACACTGTGCGTTTCTTATATTCTAAGTTTTTCAGTGCAACTCACTCATATACTATGTACTACACTGTGCGTTTCTTATATTCTAAGTTTTTCAGTGCAACTCACTCATATACTATGTACTACACTGTGCGTTTCTTATATTCTAAGTTTTTCAGTGCAACTCACTCATATACTATGTACTACACTGTGCGTTTCTTATATTCTAAGTTTTTCAGTGCAACTCACTCATATACTATGTACTACACTGTGCGTTTCTTATATTCTAAGTTTTTCAGTGCAACTCACTCAAATACTATGTACTACACTGTGCATTTCGTGTAATGCGGGTTTTTCAGTAAATTCTAAGTTTTTCAGTGCAACTCACTCATATACTATGTACTACACTGTGCGTTTCTTATATTCTAAGTTTTTCAGTGCAACTCACTCATATACTATGTACTACAATGTGCGTTTCTTATATTCTAAGTTTTTCAGTGCAACTCACTCATATACTATGTACTACACTGTGCGTTTCTTATATTCTAAGTTTTTCAGTGCAACTCACTCATATACTATGTACTACACTGTGCGTTTCTTTTATTCTAAGTTTTTCAGTGCAACTCACTCATATACTATGTACTACACTGTGCGTTTCTTATATTCTAAGGTTTTCAGTGCAACTCACTCATATACTATGTACTACACTGTGCGTTTCTTATATTCTAAGTTTTTCAGTGCAACTCACTCATATACTATGTACTACAATGTGCGTTTCTTATATTCTAAGTTTTTCAGTGCAACTCACTCATATACTATGTACTACACTGTGCGTTTCTTATATTCTAAGTTTTTCAGTGCAACTCACTCATATACTATGTACTACACTGTTCGTTTCTTATATTCTAAGTTTGTCAGTGCAACTCACTCATATACTATGTACTACACTGTGCGTTTCTTATATTCTAAGTTTTTCAGTGCAACACACTCATATACTATGTACTACACTGTCCGTTTCTTAAATTCTAAGTTTTTCATTCAACTCACTCATATACTATGTACTACACTGAGCGTTTCTTATATTCTAAGTTTTTCAGTGCAACTCACTCATATACTATGTACTACACTGTGCGTTTCTTATATTCTAAGTTTTTCAGTGCAACTCACTCATATACTATGTACTACACTGTGCGTTTCTTATATTCTAAGTTTTTCAGTGCAACTCACTCATATACTATGTACTACACTGTGCGTTTCTTTTATTCTAAGTTTTTCAGTGCAACTCACTCATATACTATGTACTACACTGTGCGTTTCTTATATTCTAAGTTTTTCAGTGCAACTCACTCATATACTATGTACTACACTGTGCGTTTCTTATATTCTACGTTTTTCAGTGCAACTCACTCATATACTATGTACTACACTGTGCGTTTCTTATATTCTAAGTTTTTCAGTGCAACTCACTCATATACTATGTACTACACTGTGCGTTTCTTATATTCTAAGTTTTTCAGTGCAACTCACTCATATACTATGTACTACACTGTGCGTTTCTTATATTCTAAGTTTTTCAGTGCAACTCACTCATATACTATGTACTACACTGTGCGTTTCTTATATTCTAAGTTTTTCAGTGCAACTCACTCATATATTATGTACTACACTGTGCGTTTCTTATATTCTAAGGTTTTCAGTGCAACTCACTCATATACTATGTACTACACTGTGCGTTTCTTATATTCTAAGTTTTTCAGTGCAACTCACTCATATACTATGTACTACACTGTGCGTTTCTTATATTCTAAGTTTTTCAGTGCAACTCACTCAATACTATGTACTACACTGTGCGTTTCTTATATTCTAAGTTTTTCAGTGCAACTCACTCATATACTATGTACTACACTGTGCATTTCGTGTAATGCGGGTTTTTCAGTAAATTCTAAGTTTTTCAGTGCAACTCACTCATATACTATGTACTACACAGTGCGTTTCTTATATTCTAAGTTTTTCAGTGCAACTCACTCATATACTATGTACTACAATGTGCGTTTCTTATATTCTAAGTTTTTCAGTGCAACTCACTCATATACTATGTACTACACTGTGCATTTCGTGTAATGCGGGTTTTTCAGTAAATTCTAAGTTTTTCAGTGCAACTCACTCATATACTATGTACTACACTGTGCGTTTCTTATATTCTAAGTTTTTCAGTTCAACTCACTCATATACTATGTACTACACTGTGCGTTTCTTATATTCTAAGTTTTTGAGTGCAACTCACTCATATACTATGTACTACACTGTGCGTTTCTTATATTCTAAGTTTTTCAGTGCAACTCACTCATATACTATGTACTACACTGTGCATTTCTTATATTCTAAGTTTTTCAGTGCAACTCACTCATATACTATGTACTACACTATGCGTTTCTTATATTCTAAGTTTTTCAGTGCAACTCACTCATATACTATGTACTACACTGTGCGTTTCTTATATTCTAAGTTTTTCAGTGCAACTCACTCATATACTATGTACTACACTGTGCGTTTCTTATATTCTAAGTTTTTCAGTGCAACTCACTCATATACTATGTACTACACTGTGCGTTTCTTATATTCTAAGTTTTTCAGTGCAACTCACTCATATACTATGTACTACACTGTGCGTTTCTTATATTCTAAGTTTTTCAGTGCAACTCACTCATATACTATGTACTACACTGTGCGTTTCTTATATTCTAAGTTTTTCAGTGCAACTCACTCATATACTATGTACTACACTGTGCGTTTCTTATATTCTAAGTTTTTCAGTGCAACTCACTCATATACTATGTACTACACTGTGCGTTTCTTATATTCTAAGTTTTTCAGTGCAACTCACTCAAATACTATGTACTACACTGTGCATTTCGTGTAATGCGGGTTTTTCAGTAAATTCTAAGTTTTTCAGTGCAACTCACTCATATACTATGTACTACACTGTGCGTTTCTTATATTCTAAGTTTTTCAGTGCAACTCACTCATATACTATGTACTACAATGTGCGTTTCTTATATTCTAAGTTTTTCAGTGCAACTCACTCATATACTATGTACTACACTGTGCGTTTCTTATATTCTAAGTTTTTCAGTGCAACTCACTCATATACTATGTACTACACTGTGCGTTTCTTTTATTCTAAGTTTTTCAGTGCAACTCACTCATATACTATGTACTACACTGTGCGTTTCTTATATTCTAAGGTTTTCAGTGCAACTCACTCATATACTATGTACTACACTGTGCGTTTCTTATATTCTAAGTTTTTCAGTGCAACTCACTCATATACTATGTACTACACTGTGCGTTTCTTATATTCTAAGTTTTTCAGTGCAACTCACTCAATACTATGTACTACACTGTGCGTTTCTTATATTCTAAGTTTTTCAGTGCAACTCACTCATATACTATGTACTACACTGTGCATTTCGTGTAATGCGGGTTTTTCAGTAAATTCTAAGTTTTTCAGTGCAACTCACTCATATACTATGTACTACACTGTGCGTTTCTTATATTCTAAGTTTTTCAGTGCAACTCACTCATATACTATGTACTACAATGTGCGTTTCTTATATTCTAAGTTTTTCAGTGCAACTCACTCATATACTATGTACTACACTGTGCATTTCGTGTAATGCGGGTTTTTCAGTAAATTCTAAGTTTTTCAGTGCAACTCACTCATATACTATGTACTACACTGTGTGTTTCTTATATTCTAAGTTTTTCAGTTCAACTCACTCATATACTATGTACTACACTGTGCGTTTCTTATATTCTAAGTTTTTGAGTGCAACTCACTCATATACTATGTACTACACTGTGCGTTTCTTATATTCTAAGTTTTTCAGTGCAACTCACTCATATACTATGTACTACACTATGCGTTTCTTATATTCTAAGTTTTTCAGTGCAACTCACTCATATACTATGTACTACACTGTGCGTTTCTTATATTCTAAGTTTTTCAGTGCAACTCACTCATATACTATGTACTACACTGTGCGTTTCTTATATTCTAAGTTTTTCAGTGCAACTCACTCATATACTATGTACTACACTGTGCGTTTCTTATATTCTAAGTTTTTCAGTGCAACTCACTCATATACTATGTACTACACTGTGCGTTTCTTATATTCTAAGTTTTTCAGTGCAACTCACTCATATACTATGTACTACACTGTGCGTTTCTTATATTCTAAGTTTTTCAGTGCAACTCACTCATATACTATGTACTACACTGTGCGTTTCTTATATTCTAAGTTTTTCAGTGCAACTCACTCATATACTATGTACTACACTGTGCGTTTCTTATATTCTAAGTTTTTCAGTGCAACTCACTCAAATACTATGTACTACACTGTGCATTTCGTGTAATGCGGGTTTTTCAGTAAATTCTAAGTTTTTCAGTGCAACTCACTCATATACTATGTACTACACTGTGCGTTTCTTATATTCTAAGTTTTTCAGTGCAACTCACTCATATACTATGTACTACAATGTGCGTTTCTTATATTCTAAGTTTTTCAGTGCAACTCACTCATATACTATGTACTACACTGTGCGTTTCTTATATTCTAAGTTTTTCAGTGCAACTCACTCATATACTATGTACTACACTGTGCGTTTCTTTTATTCTAAGTTTTTCAGTGCAACTCACTCATATACTATGTACTACACTGTGCGTTTCTTATATTCTAAGGTTTTCAGTGCAACTCACTCATATACTATGTACTACACTGTGCGTTTCTTATATTCTAAGTTTTTCAGTGCAACTCACTCATATACTATGTACTACACTGTGCGTTTCTTATATTCTAAGTTTTTCAGTGCAACTCACTCATATACTATGTACTACACTGTGCGTTTCTTATATTCTAAGTTTTTCAGTGCAACTCACTCATATACTATGTACTACAATGTGCGTTTCTTATATTCTAAGTTTTTCAGTGCAACTCACTCATATACTATGTACTACACTGTGCGTTTCTTATATTCTAAGTTTTTCAGTGCAACTCACTCATATACTATGTACTACACTGTTCGTTTCTTATATTCTAAGTTTGTCAGTGCAACTCACTCATATACTATGTACTACACTGTGCGTTTCTTATATTCTAAGTTTTTCAGTGCAACACACTCATATACTATGTACTACACTGTCCGTTTCTTAAATTCTAAGTTTTTCATTCAACTCACTCATATACTATGTACTACACTGAGCGTTTCTTATATTCTAAGTTTTTCAGTGCAACTCACTCATATACTATGTACTACACTGTGCGTTTCTTATATTCTAAGTTTTTCAGTGCAACTCACTCATATACTATGTACTACACTGTGCGTTTCTTATATTCTAAGTTTTTCAGTGCAACTCACTCATATACTATGTACTACACTGTGCGTTTCTTTTATTCTAAGTTTTTCAGTGCAACTCACTCATATACTATGTACTACACTGTGCGTTTCTTATATTCTAAGTTTTTCAGTGCAACTCACTCATATACTATGTACTACACTGTGCGTTTCTTATATTCTACGTTTTTCAGTGCAACTCACTCATATACTATGTACTACACTGTGCGTTTCTTATATTCTAAGTTTTTCAGTGCAACTCACTCATATACTATGTACTACACTGTGCGTTTCTTATATTCTAAGTTTTTCAGTGCAACTCACTCATATACTATGTACTACACTGTGCGTTTCTTATATTCTAAGTTTTTCAGTGCAACTCACTCATATACTATGTACTACACTGTGCGTTTCTTATATTCTAAGTTTTTCAGTGCAACTCACTCATATATTATGTACTACACTGTGCGTTTCTTATATTCTAAGGTTTTCAGTGCAACTCACTCATATACTATGTACTACACTGTGCGTTTCTTATATTCTAAGTTTTTCAGTGCAACTCACTCATATACTATGTACTACACTGTGCGTTTCTTATATTCTAAGTTTTTCAGTGCAACTCACTCAATACTATGTACTACACTGTGCGTTTCTTATATTCTAAGTTTTTCAGTGCAACTCACTCATATACTATGTACTACACTGTGCATTTCGTGTAATGCGGGTTTTTCAGTAAATTCTAAGTTTTTCAGTGCAACTCACTCATATACTATGTACTACACAGTGCGTTTCTTATATTCTAAGTTTTTCAGTGCAACTCACTCATATACTATGTACTACAATGTGCGTTTCTTATATTCTAAGTTTTTCAGTGCAACTCACTCATATACTATGTACTACACTGTGCATTTCGTGTAATGCGGGTTTTTCAGTAAATTCTAAGTTTTTCAGTGCAACTCACTCATATACTATGTACTACACTGTGCGTTTCTTATATTCTAAGTTTTTCAGTTCAACTCACTCATATACTATGTACTACACTGTGCGTTTCTTATATTCTAAGTTTTTGAGTGCAACTCACTCATATACTATGTACTACACTGTGCGTTTCTTATATTCTAAGTTTTTCAGTGCAACTCACTCATATACTATGTACTACACTGTGCATTTCTTATATTCTAAGTTTTTCAGTGCAACTCACTCATATACTATGTACTACACTATGCGTTTCTTATATTCTAAGTTTTTCAGTGCAACTCACTCATATACTATGTACTACACTGTGCGTTTCTTATATTCTAAGTTTTTCAGTGCAACTCACTCATATACTATGTACTACACTGTGCGTTTCTTATATTCTAAGTTTTTCAGTGCAACTCACTCATATACTATGTACTACACTGTGCGTTTCTTATATTCTAAGTTTTTCAGTGCAACTCACTCATATACTATGTACTACACTGTGCGTTTCTTATATTCTAAGTTTTTCAGTGCAACTCACTCATATACTATGTACTACACTGTGCGTTTCTTATATTCTAAGTTTTTCAGTGCAACTCACTCATATACTATGTACTACACTGTGCGTTTCTTATATTCTAAGTTTTTCAGTGCAACTCACTCATATACTATGTACTACACTGTGCGTTTCTTATATTCTAAGTTTTTCAGTGCAACTCACTCAAATACTATGTACTACACTGTGCATTTCGTGTAATGCGGGTTTTTCAGTAAATTCTAAGTTTTTCAGTGCAACTCACTCATATACTATGTACTACACTGTGCGTTTCTTATATTCTAAGTTTTTCAGTGCAACTCACTCATATACTATGTACTACAATGTGCGTTTCTTATATTCTAAGTTTTTCAGTGCAACTCACTCATATACTATGTACTACACTGTGCGTTTCTTATATTCTAAGTTTTTCAGTGCAACTCACTCATATACTATGTACTACACTGTGCGTTTCTTTTATTCTAAGTTTTTCAGTGCAACTCACTCATATACTATGTACTACACTGTGCGTTTCTTATATTCTAAGGTTTTCAGTGCAACTCACTCATATACTATGTACTACACTGTGCGTTTCTTATATTCTAAGTTTTTCAGTGCAACTCACTCATATACTATGTACTACACTGTGCGTTTCTTATATTCTAAGTTTTTCAGTGCAACTCACTCAATACTATGTACTACACTGTGCGTTTCTTATATTCTAAGTTTTTCAGTGCAACTCACTCATATACTATGTACTACACTGTGCATTTCGTGTAATGCGGGTTTTTCAGTAAATTCTAAGTTTTTCAGTGCAACTCACTCATATACTATGTACTACACTGTGCGTTTCTTATATTCTAAGTTTTTCAGTGCAACTCACTCATATACTATGTACTACAATGTGCGTTTCTTATATTCTAAGTTTTTCAGTGCAACTCACTCATATACTATGTACTACACTGTGCGTTTCTTATATTCTAAGTTTTTCAGTGCAACTCACTCATATACTATGTACTACACTGTGCATTTCGTGTAATGCGGGTTTTTCAGTAAATTCTAAGTTTTTCAGTGCAACTCACTCATATACTATGTACTACACTGTGCGTTTCTTATATTCTAAGTTTTTCAGTTCAACTCACTCATATACTATGTACTACACTGTGCGTTTCTTATATTATAAGTTTTTGAGTGCAACTCACTCATATACTATGTACTACACTGTGCGTTTCTTATATTCTAAGTTTTTCAGTGCAACTCACTCATATACTATGTACTACACTGTGCATTTCGTGTAATGCGGGTTTTTCAGTAAATTCTAAGTTTTTCAGTGCAACTCACTCATATACTATGTACTACACTGTGCGTTTCTTATATTCTAAGTTTTTCAGTGCAACTCACTCATATACTATGTACTACACTGTGCGTTTCTTATATTCTAAGTTTTTCAGTGCAACTCACTCATATACTATGTACTACACTGTGCGTTTCTTATATTCTAAGTTTTTCAGTGCAACTCACTCATATACTATGTACTACACTGTGCGTTTCTTATATTCTAAGTTTGTCAGTGCAACTCACTCATATATTATGTACTACACTGTGCGTTTCTTATATTCTAAGTTTTTCAGTGCAACTCACTCATATACTATGTACTACAATGTGCGTTTCTTATATTCTAAGTTTTTCAGTGAAACTCACTCATATACTATGTACTACACTGTGCGTTTCTTATATTCTAAGTTTTTCAGTGCAACTCACTCATATACTATGTACTACACTGTGCGTTTCTTATATTCTAAGTTTGTCAGTGCAACTCACTCATATACTATGTACTACACTGTGCGTTTCTTATATTCTAAGTTTTTCAGTGCAACACACTCATATACTATGTACTACACTGTCCGTTTCTTAAATTCTATGTTTTTCATTCAACTCACTCATATACTATGTACTACACTGAGCGTTTCTTATATTCTAAGTTTTTCAGTGCAACTCACTCATATACTATGTACTACACTGTGCGTTTCTTATATTCTAAGTTTTTCAGTGCAACTCACTCATATACTATGTACTACACTGTGCGTTTCTTATATTCTAAGTTTTTCAGTGCAACTCACTCATATACTATGTACTACACTGTGCGTTTCTTATATTCTAAGTTTTTCAGTGCAACTCACTCATATACTATGTACTACACTGTGCGTTTCTTATATTCTAAGTTTTTCAGTGCAACTCACTCATATACTATGTACTACACTGTGCGTTTCTTATATTCTACGTTTTTCAGTGCAACTCACTCATATACTATGTACTACACTGTGCGTTTCTTATATTCTAAGTTTTTCAGTGCAACTCACTCATATACTATGTACTACACTGTGCGTTTCTTATATTCTAAGTTTTTCAGTGCAACTCACTCATATACTATGTACTACACTGTGCGTTTCTTATATTCTAAGTTTTTCAGTGCAACTCACTCATATACTATGTACTACAGTGTGCGTTTCTTATATTCTAAGTTTTTCAGTGCAACTCCCTCATATATTATGTACTACACTGTGCGTTTCTTATATTCTAAGGTTTTCAGTGCAACTCACTCATATACTATGTACTACACAGTGCGTTTCTTATATTCTAAGTTTTTCAGTGCAACTCACTCATATACTATGTACTACACTGTGCGTTTCTTTTATTCTAAGTTTTTTAGTGCAACTCACTCAATACTATGTACTACACTGTGCGTTTCTTATATTCTAAGTTTTTCAGTGCAACTCACTCATATACTATGTACTACACTGTGCATTTCGTGTAATGCGGGTTTTTCAGTAAATTCTAAGTTTTTCAGTGCAACTCACTCATATACTATGTACTACACTGTGCGTTTCTTATATTCTAAGTTTTTCAGTGCAACTCACTCATATACTATGTACTAGAATGTGCGTTTCTTATATTCTAAGTTTTTCAGTGCAACTCACTCATATACTATGTACTACACTGTGCGTTTCTTATATTCTAAGTTTTTCAGTGCAACTCACTCATATACTATGTACTACACTGTGCATTTCGTGTAATGCGGGTTTTTCAGTAAATTCTAAGTTTTTCAGTGCAACTCACTCATATACTATGTACTACACTGTGCGTTTCTTATATTCTAAGTTTTTCAGTTCAACTCACTCATATACTATGTACTACACTGTGCGTTTCTTATATTCTAAGTTTTTGAGTGCAACTCACTCATATACTATGTACTACACTGTGCGTTTCTTATATTCTAAGTTTTTCAGTGCAACTCACTCATATACTATGTACTACACTGTGCGTTTCTTATATTCTAAGTTTTTCAGTGCAACTCACTCATATACTATGTACTACACTATGCGTTTCTTATATTCTAAGTTTTTCAGTGCAACTCACTCATATACTATGTACTACACTGTGCGTTTCTTATATTCTAAGTTTTTCAGTGCAACTCACTCATATACTATGTACTACACTGTGCGTTTCTTATATTCTAAGTTTTTCAGTGCAACTCACTCATATACTATGTACTACACTGTGCGTTTCTTATATTCTAAGTTTTTCAGTGCAACTCACTCATATACTATGTACTACACTGTGCGTTTCTTATATTCTAAGTTTTTCAGTGCAACTCACTCATATACTATGTACTACACTGTGCGTTTCTTATATTCTAAGTTTTTCAGTGCAACTCACTCATATACTATGTACTACACTGTGCGTTTCTTATATTCTAAGTTTTTCAGTGCAACTCACTCATATACTATGTACTACACTGTGCGTTTCTTATATTCTAAGTTTTTCAGTGCAACTCACTCATATACTATGTACTACACTGTGCGTTTCTTATATTCTAAGTTTTTCAGTGCAACTCACTCATATACTATGTACTACACTGTGCGTTTCTCATATTCTAAGTTTTTCAGTGCAACTCACTCATATACTATGTACTACACTGTGCGTTTCTTATATTCTAAGTTTTTCAGTGCAACTCACTCAATACTATGTACTACACTGTGCGTTTCTTATATTCTAAGTTTTTCAGTGCAACTCACTCATATACTATGTACTACACTGTGCATTTCGTGTAATGCGGGTTTTTCAGTAAATTCTAAGTTTTTCAGTGCAACTCACTCATATACTATGTACTACACTGTGCGTTTCTTATATTCTAAGTTTTTCAGTGCAACTCACTCATATACTATGTACTACACTGTGCGTTTCTTATATTCTAAGTTTTTCAGTGCAACTCACTCATATACTATGTACTACACGGTGCGTTTCTTATATTCTAAGTTTTTCAGTGCAACTCACTCATATACTATGTACTACACTGTGCATTTCGTGTAATGCGGGTTTTTCAGTAAATTCTAAGTTTTTCAGTGCAACTCACTCATATACTATGTACTACACTGTGCGTTTCTTATATTCTAAGTTTTTCAGTTCAACTCACTCATATACTATGTACTACACTGTGCGTTTCTTATATTCTAAGTTTTTGAGTGCAACTCACTCATATACTATGTACTACACTGTGCGTTTCTTATATTCTAAGTTTTTCAGTGCAACTCACTCATATACTATGTACTACACTGTGCATTTCGTGTAATGCGGGTTTTTCAGTAAATTCTAAGTTTTTCAGTGCAACTCACTCATATACTATGTACTACACTGTGCGTTTCTTATATTCTAAGTTTTTCAGTGCAACTCACTCATATACTATGTACTAGAATGTGCGTTTCTTATATTCTAAGTTTTTCAGTGCAACTCACTCATATACTATGTACTACACTGTGCGTTTCTTATATTCTAACTTTTTCAGTGCAACTCACTCATATACTATGTACTACACTGTGCATTTCGTGTAATGCGGGTTTTTCAGTAAATTCTAAGTTTTTCAGTGCAACTCACTCATATACTATGTACTACACTGTGCGTTTCTTATATTCTAAGTTTTTCAGTTCAACTCACTCATATACTATGTACTACACTGTGCGTTTCTTATATTCTAAGTTTTTGAGTGCAACTCACTCATATACTATGTACTACACTGTGCGTTTCTTATATTCTAAGTTTTTCAGTGCAACTCACTCATATACTATGTACTACACTGTGCGTTTCTTATATTCTAAGTTTTTCAGTGCAACTCACTCATATACTATGTACTACACTATGCGTTTCTTATATTCTAAGTTTTTCAGTGCAACTCACTCATATACTATGTACTACACTGTGCGTTTCTTATATTCTAAGTTTTTCAGTGCAACTCACTCATATACTATGTACTACACTGTGCGTTTCTTATATTCTAAGTTTTTCAGTGCAACTCACTCATATACTATGTACTACACTGTGCGTTTCTTATATTCTAAGTTTTTCAGTGCAACTCACTCATATACTATGTACTACACTGTGCGTTTCTTATATTCTAAGTTTTTCAGTGCAACTCACTCATATACTATGTACTACACTGTGCGTTTCTTATATTCTAAGTTTTTCAGTGCAACTCACTCATATACTATGTACTACACTGTGCGTTTCTTATATTCTAAGTTTTTCAGTGCAACTCACTCATATACTATGTACTACACTGTGCGTTTCTTATATTCTAAGTTTTTCAGTGCAACTCACTCATATACTATGTACTACACTGTGCGTTTCTTATATTCTAAGTTTTTCAGTGCAACTCACTCATATACTATGTACTACACTGTGCGTTTCTTATATTCTAAGTTTTTCAGTGCAACTCACTCATATACTATGTACTACACTGTGCGTTTCTTATATTCTAAGTTTTTCAGTGCAACTCACTCAATACTATGTACTACACTGTGCGTTTCTTATATTCTAAGTTTTTCAGTGCAACTCACTCATATACTATGTACTACACTGTGCATTTCGTGTAATGCGGGTTTTTCAGTAAATTCTAAGTTTTTCAGTGCAACTCACTCATATACTATGTACTACACTGTGCGTTTCTTATATTCTAAGTTTTTCAGTGCAACTCACTCATATACTATGTACTACACTGTGCGTTTCTTATATTCTAAGTTTTTCAGTGCAACTCACTCATATACTATGTACTACACTGTGCGTTTCTTATATTCTAAGTTTTTCAGTGCAACTCACTCATATACTATGTACTACACTGTGCATTTCGTGTAATGCGGGTTTTTCAGTAAATTCTAAGTTTTTCAGTGCAACTCACTCATATACTATGTACTACACTGTGCGTTTCTTATATTCTAAGTTTTTCAGTTCAACTCACTCATATACTATGTACTACACTGTGCGTTTCTTATATTCTAAGTTTTTGAGTGCAACTCACTCATATACTATGTACTACACTGTGCGTTTCTTATATTCTAAGTTTTTCAGTGCAACTCACTCATATACTATGTACTACACTGTGCATTTCGTGTAATGCGGGTTTTTCAGTAAATTCTAAGTTTTTCAGTGCAACTCACTCATATACTATGTACTACACTGTGCGTTTCTTATATTCTAAGTTTTTCAGTGCAACTCACTCATATACTATGTACTACACTGTGCGTTTCTTATATTCTAAGTTTTTCAGTGCAACTCACTCATATACTATGTACTACACTGTGCGTTTCTTATATTCTAAGTTTTTCAGTGCAACTCACTCATATACTATGTACTACACTGTGCGTTTCTTATATTCTACGTTTTTCAGTGCAACTCACTCATATACTATGTACTACACTGTGCGTTTCTTATATTCTAAGTTTTTCAGTACAACTCACTCATATACTATGTACTACAATGTGCGTTTCTTATATTCTAAGTTTTTCAGTGCAACTCACTCATATACTATGTACTACACTGTGCGTTTCTTATATTCTAAGTTTTTCAGTGCAACTCACTCATATACTATGTACTACACTGTGCGTTTCTTATATTCTAAGTTTGTCAGTGCAACTCACTCATATACTATGTACTACACTGTGCGTTTCTTATATTCTAAGTTTTTCAGTGCAACTCACTCATATACTATGTACTACACTGTCCGTTTCTTAAATTCTAAGTTTTTCATTCAACTCACTCATATACTATGTACTACACTGAGCGTTTCTTATATTCTAAGTTTTTTCAGTGCAACTCACTCATATACTATGTACTACACTGTGCGTTTCTTATATTCTAAGTTTTTCAGTGCAACTCACTCATATACTATGTACTACACTGTGCGTTTCTTATATTCTAAGTTTTTCAGTGCAACTCACTCATATACTATGTACTACACTGTGCGTTTCTTATATTCTAAGTTTTTCAGTGCAACTCACTCATATACTATGTACTACACTGTACGTTTCTTATATTCTAAGTTTTTCAGTGCAACTCACTCATATACTATGTACTACACTGTGCGTTTCTTATATTCTACGTTTTTCAGTGCAACTCACTCATATACTATGTACTACACTGTGCGTTTCTTATATTCTAAGTTTTTCAGTGCAACTCACTCATATACTATGTACTACACTGTGCGTTTCTTATATTCTAAGTTTTTCAGTGCAACTCACTCATATACTATGTACTACACTGTGCGTTTCTTATATTCTAAGTTTTTCAGTGCAACTCACTCATATACTATGTACTACACTGTGCGTTTCTTATATTCTAAGTTTTTCAGTGCAACTCACTCATATACTATGTACTACACTGTGCGTTTCTTATATTCTAAGTTTTTCAGTGCAACTCACTCAATACTATGTACTACACTGTGCGTTTCTTATATTCTAAGTTTTTCAGTGCAACTCACTCATATACTATGTACTACACTGTGCATTTCGTGTAATGCGGGTTTTTCAGTAAATTCTAAGTTTTTCAGTGCAACTCACTCATATACTATGTACTACACTGTGCGTTTCTTATATTCTAAGTTTTTCAGTGCAACTCACTCATATACTATGTACTACACTGTGCGTTTCTTATATTCTAAGTTTTTCAGTGCAACTCACTCATATACTATGTACTACACTGTGCGTTTCTTATATTCTAAGTTTTTCAGTGCAACTCACTCATATACTATGTACTACACTGTGCATTTCGTGTAATGCGGGTTTTTCAGTAAATTCTAAGTTTTTCAGTGCAACTCACTCATATACTATGTACTACACTGTGCGTTTCTTATATTCTAAGTTTTTCAGTTCAACTCACTCATATACTATGTACTACACTGTGCGTTTCTTATATTCTAAGTTTTTGAGTGCAACTCACTCATATACTATGTACTACACTGTGCGTTTCTTATATTCTAAGTTTTTCAGTGCAACTCACTCATATACTATGTACTACACTGTGCATTTCGTGTAATGCGGGTTTTTCAGTAAATTCTAAGTTTTTCAGTGCAACTCACTCATATACTATGTACTACACTGTGCGTTTCTTATATTCTAAGTTTTTCAGTGCAACTCACTCATATACTATGTACTACACTGTGCGTTTCTTATATTCTAAGTTTTTCAGTGCAACTCACTCATATACTATGTACTACACTGTGCGTTTCTTATATTCTAAGTTTTTCAGTGCAACTCACTCATATACTATGTACTACACTGTGCGTTTCTTATATTCTAAGTTTTTCAGTGCAACTCACTCATATACTATGTACTACACTGTGCGTTTCTTATATTCTAAGTTTTTCAGTGCAACTCACTCATATACTATGTACTACAATGTGCGTTTCTTATATTCTAAGTTTTTCAGTGCAACTCACTCATATACTATGTACTACACTGTGCGTTTCTTATATTCTAAGTTTTTCAGTGCAACTCACTCATATACTATGTACTACACTGTGCGTTTCTTATATTCTAAGTTTGTCAGTGCAACTCACTCATATACTCTGTACTACACTGTGCGTTTCTTATATTCTAAGTTTTTCAGTGCAACTCACTCATATACTATGTACTACACTGTCCGTTTCTTAAATTCTAAGTTTTTCATTCAACTCACTCATATACTATGTACTACACTGAGCGTTTCTTATATTCTAAGTTTTTTAGTGCAACTCACTCATATACTATGTACTACACTGTGCGTTTCTTATATTCTAAGTTTTTCAGTGCAACTCACTCATATACTATGTACTACACTGTGCGTTTCTTATATTCTAAGTTTTTCAGTGCAACTCACTCATATACTATGTACTACACTGTGCGTTTCTTATATTCTAAGTTTTTCAGTGCAACTCACTCATATACTATGTACTACACTGTGCGTTTCTTATATTCTAAGTTTTTCAGTGCAACTCACTCATATACTATGTACTACACTGTGCGTTTCTTATATTCTAAGTTTTTCAGTGCAACTCACTCATATACTATGTACTACACTGTGCGTTTCTTATATTCTAAGTTTTTCAGTGCAACTCACTCAATACTATGTACTACACTGTGCGTTTCTTATATTCTAAGTTTTCAGTGCAACTCACTCATATACTATGTACTACACTGTGCATTTCGTGTAATGCGGGTTTTTCAGTAAATTCTAAGTTTTTCAGTGCAACTCACTCATATACTATGTACTACACTGTGCGTTTCTTATATTCTAAGTTTTTCAGTGCAACTCACTCATATACTATGTACTACACTGTGCGTTTCTTATATTCTAAGTTTTTCAGTGCAACTCACTCATATACTATGTACTACACTGTGCGTTTCTTATATTCTAAGTTTTTCAGTGCAACTCACTCATATACTATGTACTACACTGTGCATTTCGTGTAATGCGGGTTTTTCAGTAAATTCTAAGTTTTTCAGTGCAACTCACTCATATACTATGTACTACACTGTGCGTTTCTTATATTCTAAGTTTTTCAGTGCAACTCACTCATATACTATGTACTACACTGTGCGTTTCTTATATTCTAAGTTTTTGAGTGCAACTCACTCATATACTATGTACTACACTGTGCGTTTCTTATATTCTAAGTGTTTCAGTGCAACTCACTCATATACTATGTACTACACTGTGCATTTCGTGTAATGCGGGTTTTTCAGTAAATTCTAAGTTTTTCAGTGCAACTCACTCATATACTATGTACTACACTGTGCGTTTCTTATATTCTAAGTTTTTCAGTGCAACTCACTCATATACTATGTACTACACTGTGCGTTTCTTATATTCTAAGTTTTTCAGTGCAACTCACTCATATACTATGTACTACACTGTGCGTTTCTTATATTCTAAGTTTTTCAGTGCAACTCACTCATATACTATGTACTACACTGTGCGTTTCTTATATTCTAAGTTTTTCAGTGCAACTCACTCATATACTATGTACTACACTGTGCGTTTCTTATATTCTAAGTTTTTCAGTGCAACTCACTCATATACTATGTACTACACTGTGCGTTTCTTATATTCTAAGTTTTTCAGTGCAACTCACTCATATACTATGTACTACAATGTGCGTTTCTTATATTCTAAGTTTTTCAGTGCAACTCACTCATATACTATGTACTACACTGTGCGTTTCTTATATTCTAAGTTTGTCAGTGCAACTCACTCATATACTATGTACTACACTGTGCGTTTCTTATATTCTAAGTTTTTCAGTGCAACTCACTCATATACTATGTACTACACTGTCCGTTTCTTAAATTCTAAGTTTTTCATTCAACTCACTCATATACTATGTACTACACTGAGCGTTTCTTATATTCTAAGTTTTTTAGTGCAACTCACTCATATACTATGTACTACACTGTGCGTTTCTTATATTCTAAGTTTTTCAGTGCAACTCACTCATATACTATGTACTACACTGTGCGTTTCTTATATTCTAAGTTTTTCAGTGCAACTCACTCATATACTATGTACTACACTGTGCGTTTCTTATATTCTAAGTTTTTCAGTGCAACTCACTCATATACTATGTACTACACTGTGCGTTTCTTATATTCTAAGTTTTTCAGTGCAACTCACTCATATACTATGTACTACACTGTGAGTTTCTTATATTCTACGTTTTTCAGTGCAACTCACTCATATACTATGTACTACACTGTGCGTTTCTTATATTCTAAGTTTTTCAGTGCAACTCACTCATATACTATGTACTACACTGTGCGTTTCTTATATTCTAAGTTTTTCAGTGCAACTCACTCATATACTATGTACTACACTGTGCGTTTCTTATATTCTACGTTTTTCAGTGCAACTCACTCATATACTATGTACTACACTGTGCGTTTCTTATATTCTAAGTTTTTCAGTGCAACTCACTCATATACTATGTACTACACTGTGCGTTTCTTATATTCTAAGGTTTTCAGTGCAACTCACTCATATACTATGTACTACACTGTGCGTTTCTTATATTCTAAGTTTTTCAGTGCAACTCACTCATATACTATGTACTACACTGTGCGTTTCTTATATTCTAAGTTTTTCAGTGCAACTCACTCAATACTATGTACTACACTGTGCGTTTCTTATATTCTAAGTTTTTCAGTGCAACTCACTCATATACTATGTACTACAGTGTGCATTTCGTGTAATGCGGGTTTTTCAGTAAATTCTAAGTTTTTCAGTGCAACTCACTCATATACTATGTACTACACTGTGCGTTTCTTATATTCTAAGTTTTTCAGTGCAACTCACTCATATACTATGTACTACACTGTGCGTTTCTTATATTCTAAGTTTTTCAGTGCAACTCACTCATATACTATGTACTACACTGTGCGTTTCTTATATTCTAAGTTTTTCAGTGCAACTCACTCATATACTATGTACTACACTGTGCGTTTCTTATATTCTAAGTTTTTCAGTGCAACTCACTCATATACTATGTACTACACTGTGCGTTTCTTATATTCTAAGTTTTTCAGTGCAACTCACTCATATACTATGTACTACACTGTGCGTTTCTTATATTCTAAGTTTTTCAGTGCAACTCACTCATATACTATGTACTACACTGTGCATTTCGTGTAATGCGGGTTTTTCAGTAAATTCTAAGTTTTTCAGTGCAACTCACTCATATACTATGTACTACACTGTGCGTTTCTTATATTCTAAGTTTTTCAGTTCAACTCACTCATATACTATGTACTACACTGTGCGTTTCTTATATTCTAAGTTTTTCACTGCAACTCACTCATATACTATGTACTACACTGTGCGTTTCTTATATTCTAAGTTTTTCAGTGCAACTCACTCATATACTATGTACTACACTGTGCATTTCGTGTAATGCGGGTTTTTCAGTAAATTCTAAGTTTTTCAGTGCAACTCACTCATATACTATGTACTACACTGTGCGTTTCTTATATTCTAAGTTTTTCAGTGCAACTCACTCATATACTATGTACTACACTGTGCGTTTCTTATATTCTAAGTTTTTCAGTGCAACTCACTCATATACTATGTACTACACTGTGCGTTTCTTATATTCTAAGTTTTTCAGTGCAACTCACTCATATACTATGTACTACACTGTGCGTTTCTTATATTCTAAGTTTTTCAGTGCAACTCACTCATATACTATGTACTACACTGTGCGTTTCTTATATTCTAAGTTTTTCAGTGCAACTCACTCATATACTATGTACTACAATGTGCGTTTCTTATATTCTAAGTTTTTCAGTGCAACTCACTCATATACTATGTACTACACTGTGCGTTTCTTATATTCTAAGTTTTTCAGTGCAACTCACTCATATACTATGTACTACACTGTGCGTTTCTTATATTCTAAGTTTTTCAGTGAAACTCACTCATATACTATGTACTACACTGTGCGTTTCTTATATTCTACGTTTTTCAGTGCAACTCACTCATATACTATGTACTACACTGTGCGTTTCTTATATTCTAAGTTTTTCAGTGCAACTCACTCATATACTATGTACTACACTGTGCGTTTCTTATATTCTAAGTTTTTCAGTGCAACTCACTCATATACTATGTACTACACTGTGCGTTTCTTATATTCTAAGTTTTTCAGTGCAACTCACTCATATACTATGTACTACACTGTGCGTTTCTTATATTCTAAGTTTTTCAGTGCAACTCACTCATATACTATGTACTACACTGTGCGTTTCTTATATTCTAAGTTTTTCAGTGCAACTCACTCATATACTATGTACTACACTGTGCATTTCGTGTAATGCGGGTTTTTCAGTAAATTCTAAGTTTTTCAGTGCAACTCACTCATATACTATGTACTACACTGTGCGTTTCTTATATTCTAAGTTTTTCAGTGCAACTCACTCATATACTATGTACTACACTGTGCGTTTCTTATATTCTAAGTTTTTCAGTGCAACTCACTCATATACTATGTACTACACTGTGCGTTTCTTATATTCTAAGTTTTTCAGTGCAACTCACTCATATACTATGTACTACACTGTGCGTTTCTTATATTCTAAGTTTTTCAGTGCAACTCACTCATATACTATGTACTACACTGTGCGTTTCTTATATTCTAAGTTTTTCAGTGCAACTCACTCATATACTATATACTACAATGTGCGTTTCTTATATTCTAAGTTTTTCAGTGCAACTCACTCATATACTATGTACTACACTGTGCGTTTCTTATATTCTAAGTTTTTCAGTGCAACTCACTCATATACTATGTACTACACTGTGCGTTTCTTATATTCTAAGTTTTTCAGTGCAACTCACTCATATACTATGTACTACACTGTGCGTTTCTTATATTCTAAGTTTTTCAGTGCAACTCACTCATATACTATGTACTACACTGTGCGTTTCTTATATTCTAAGTTTTTCAGTGCAACTCACTCATATACTATGTACTACACTGTGCATTTCGTGTAATGCGGGTTTTTCAGTAAATTCTAAGTTTTTCAGTGCAACTCACTCATATACTATGTACTACACTGTGCGTTTCTTATATTCTAAGTTTTTCAGTTCAACTCACTCATATACTATGTACTACACTGTGCGTTTCTTATATTCTAAGTTTTTGAGTGCAACTCACTCATATACTATGTACTACACTGTGCGTTTCTTATATTCTAAGTTTTTCAGTGCAACTCACTCATATACTATGTACTACACTGTGCATTTCGTGTAATGCGGGTTTTTCAGTAAATTCTAAGTTTTTCAGTGCAACTCACTCATATACTATGTACTACACTGTGCGTTTCTTATATTCTAAGTTTTTCAGTGCAACTCACTCATATACTATGTACTACACTGTGAGTTTCTTATATTCTACGTTTTTCAGTGCAACTCACTCATATACTATGTACTACACTGTGCGTTTCTTATATTCTAAGTTTTTCAGTGCAACTCACTCATATACTATGTACTACACTGTGCGTTTCTTATATTCTAAGTTTTTCAGTGCAACTCACTCATATACTATGTACTACACTGTGCGTTTCTTATATTCTACGTTTTTCAGTGCAACTCACTCATATACTATGTACTACACTGTGCGTTTCTTATATTCTAAGTTTTTCAGTGCAACTCACTCATATACTATGTACTACACTGTGCGTTTCTTATATTCTAAGGTTTTCAGTGCAACTCACTCATATACTATGTACTACACTGTGCGTTTCTTATATTCTAAGTTTTTCAGTGCAACTCACTCATATACTATGTACTACACTGTGCGTTTCTTATATTCTAAGTTTTTCAGTGCAACTCACTCAATACTATGTACTACACTGTGCGTTTCTTATATTCTAAGTTTTTCAGTGCAACTCACTCATATACTATGTACTACAGTGTGCATTTCGTGTAATGCGGGTTTTTCAGTAAATTCTAAGTTTTTCAGTGCAACTCACTCATATACTATGTACTACACTGTGCGTTTCTTATATTCTAAGTTTTTCAGTGCAACTCACTCATATACTATGTACTACACTGTGCGTTTCTTATATTCTAAGTTTTTCAGTGCAACTCACTCATATACTATGTACTACACTGTGCGTTTCTTATATTCTAAGTTTTTCAGTGCAACTCACTCATATACTATGTACTACACTGTGCGTTTCTTATATTCTAAGTTTTTCAGTGCAACTCACTCATATACTATGTACTACACTGTGCGTTTCTTATATTCTAAGTTTTTCAGTGCAACTCACTCATATACTATGTACTACACTGTGCGTTTCTTATATTCTAAGTTTTTCAGTGCAACTCACTCATATACTATGTACTACACTGTGCATTTCGTGTAATGCGGGTTTTTCAGTAAATTCTAAGTTTTTCAGTGCAACTCACTCATATACTATGTACTACACTGTGCGTTTCTTATATTCTAAGTTTTTCAGTTCAACTCACTCATATACTATGTACTACACTGTGCGTTTCTTATATTCTAAGTTTTTCACTGCAACTCACTCATATACTATGTACTACACTGTGCGTTTCTTATATTCTAAGTTTTTCAGTGCAACTCACTCATATACTATGTACTACACTGTGCATTTCGTGTAATGCGGGTTTTTCAGTAAATTCTAAGTTTTTCAGTGCAACTCACTCATATACTATGTACTACACTGTGCGTTTCTTATATTCTAAGTTTTTCAGTGCAACTCACTCATATACTATGTACTACACTGTGCGTTTCTTATATTCTAAGTTTTTCAGTGCAACTCACTCATATACTATGTACTACACTGTGCGTTTCTTATATTCTAAGTTTTTCAGTGCAACTCACTCATATACTATGTACTACACTGTGCGTTTCTTATATTCTAAGTTTTTCAGTGCAACTCACTCATATACTATGTACTACACTGTGCGTTTCTTATATTCTAAGTTTTTCAGTGCAACTCACTCATATACTATGTACTACAATGTGCGTTTCTTATATTCTAAGTTTTTCAGTGCAACTCACTCATATACTATGTACTACACTGTGCGTTTCTTATATTCTAAGTTTTTCAGTGCAACTCACTCATATACTATGTACTACACTGTGCGTTTCTTATATTCTAAGTTTTTCAGTGAAACTCACTCATATACTATGTACTACACTGTGCGTTTCTTATATTCTACGTTTTTCAGTGCAACTCACTCATATACTATGTACTACACTGTGCGTTTCTTATATTCTAAGTTTTTCAGTGCAACTCACTCATATACTATGTACTACACTGTGCGTTTCTTATATTCTAAGTTTTTCAGTGCAACTCACTCATATACTATGTACTACACTGTGCGTTTCTTATATTCTAAGTTTTTCAGTGCAACTCACTCATATACTATGTACTACACTGTGCGTTTCTTATATTCTAAGTTTTTCAGTGCAACTCACTCATATACTATGTACTACACTGTGCGTTTCTTATATTCTAAGTTTTTCAGTGCAACTCACTCATATACTATGTACTACACTGTGCATTTCGTGTAATGCGGGTTTTTCAGTAAATTCTAAGTTTTTCAGTGCAACTCACTCATATACTATGTACTACACTGTGCGTTTCTTATATTCTAAGTTTTTCAGTGCAACTCACTCATATACTATGTACTACACTGTGCGTTTCTTATATTCTAAGTTTTTCAGTGCAACTCACTCATATACTATGTACTACACTGTGCGTTTCTTATATTCTAAGTTTTTCAGTGCAACTCACTCATATACTATGTACTACACTGTGCGTTTCTTATATTCTAAGTTTTTCAGTGCAACTCACTCATATACTATGTACTACACTGTGCGTTTCTTATATTCTAAGTTTTTCAGTGCAACTCACTCATATACTATATACTACAATGTGCGTTTCTTATATTCTAAGTTTTTCAGTGCAACTCACTCATATACTATGTACTACACTGTGCGTTTCTTATATTCTAAGTTTTTCAGTGCAACTCACTCATATACTATGTACTACACTGTGCGTTTCTTATATTCTAAGTTTTTCAGTGCAACTCACTCATATACTATGTACTACACTGTGCGTTTCTTATATTCTAAGTTTTTCAGTGCAACTCACTCATATACTATGTACTACACTGTGCGTTTCTTATATTCTAAGTTTTTCAGTGCAACTCACTCATATACTATGTACTACACTGTGCATTTCGTGTAATGCGGGTTTTTCAGTAAATTCTAAGTTTTTCAGTGCAACTCACTCATATACTATGTACTACACTGTGCGTTTCTTATATTCTAAGTTTTTCAGTTCAACTCACTCATATACTATGTACTACACTGTGCGTTTCTTATATTCTAAGTTTTTGAGTGCAACTCACTCATATACTATGTACTACACTGTGCGTTTCTTATATTCTAATTTTTTCAGTGCAACTCACTCATATACTATGTACTACACTGTGCATTTCGTGTAATGCGGGTTTTTCAGTAAATTCTAAGTTTTTCAGTGCAACTCACTCATATACTATGTACTACACTGTGCGTTTCTTATATTCTAAGTTTTTCAGTGCAACTCACTCATATACTATGTACTACACTGTGCGTTTCTTATATTCTAAGTTTTTCAGTGCAACTCACTCATATACTATGTACTACACTGTGCGTTTCTTATATTCTAAGTTTTTCAGTGCAACTCACTCATATACTATGTACTACACTGTGCGTTTCTTATATTCTAAGTTTTTCAGTGCAACTCACTCATATACTATGTACTACACTGTGCGTTTCTTATATTCTAAGTTTTTCAGTGCAACTCACTCATATACTATGTACTACAATGTGCGTTTCTTATATTCTAAGTTTTTCAGTGCAACTCACTCATATACTATGTACTACACTGTGCGTTTCTTATATTCTAAGTTTTTCAGTGCAACTCACTCATATACTATGTACTACACTGTGCGTTTCTTATATTCTAAGTTTGTCAGTGCAACTCACTCATATACTATGTACTACACTCTGCGTTTCTTATATTCTAAGTTTTTCAGTGCAACTCACTCATATAATATGTACTACACTGTCCGTTTCTTAAATTCTAAGTTTTTCATTCAACTCACTCATATACTATGTACTACACTGAGCGTTTCTTATATTCTAAGTTTTTCAGTGCAACTCACTCATATACTATGTACTACACTGTGCGTTTCTTATATTCTAAGTTTTTCAGTGCAACTCACTCATATACTATGTACTACACTGTGCGTTTCTTATATTCTAAGTTTTTCAGTGCAACTCACTCATATACTATGTACTACACTGTGCGTTTCTTATATTCTAAATTTTTCAGTGCAACTCACTCATATACTATGTACTACACTGTGCGTTTCTTATATTCTAAGTTTTTCAGTGCAACTCACTCATATACTATGTACTACACTGTGCGTTTCTTATATTCTACGTTTTTCAGTGCAACTCACTCATATACTATGTACTACACTGTGCGTTTCTTATATTCTAAGTTTTTCAGTGCAACTCACTCATATACTATGTACTACACTGTGCGTTTCTTATATTCTAAGTTTTTCAGTGCAACTCACTCATATACTATGTACTACACTGTGCGTTTCTTATATTCTAAGTTTTTCAGTGCAACTCACTCATATACGATGTACTACACTGTGCATTTCGTGTAATGCGGGTTTTTCAGTAAATTCTAAGTTTTTCAGTGCAACTCACTCATATACTATGTACTACACTGTGCGTTTCTTATATTCTAAGTTTTTCAGTGCAACTCACTCATATACTATGTACTACACTGTGCATTTCGTGTAATGCGGGTTTTTCAGTAAATTCTAAGTTTTTCAGTGCAACTCACTCATATACTATGTACTACACTGTGCGTTTCTTATATTCTAAGTTTTTGAGTGCAACTCACTCATATACTATGTACTACACTGTGCGTTTCTTATATTCTAAGTTTTTCAGTGCAACTCACTCATATACTATGTACTACACTGTGCGTTTCTTATATTCTAAGTTTTTCAGTGCAACTCACTCATATACTATGTACTACACTGTGCGTTTCTTATATTCTAAGTTTTTCAGTGCAACTCACTCATATACTATGTACTACACTGTGCGTTTCTTATATTCTAAGTTTTTCAGTGCAACTCACTCATATACTATGTACTACACTGTGCGTTTCTTATATTCTAAGTTTTTCAGTGCAACTCACTCATATACTATGTACTACACTGTGCGTTTCTTATATTCTAAGTTTTTCAGTGCAACTCACTCATATACTATGTACTACACTGTGCGTTTCTTATATTCTAAGTTTTTCAGTGCAACTCACTCATATACTATGTACTACACTGTGCGTTTCTTATATTCTAAGTTTTTGAGTGCAACTCACTCATATACTATGTACTACACTGTGCGTTTCTTATATTCTAAGTTTTTCAGTGCAACTCACTCATATACTATGTACTACACTGTGCATTTCGTGTAATGCGGGTTTTTCAGTAAATTCTAAGTTTTTCAGTGCAACTCACTCATATACTATGTACTACACTGTGCGTTTCTTATATTCTAAGTTTTTCAGTGCAACTCACTCATATACTATGTACTACACTGTGCGTTTCTTATATTCTAAGTTTTTCAGTGCAACTCACTCATATACTATGTACTACACTGTGCGTTTCTTATATTCTAAGTTTTTCAGTGCAACTCACTCATATACTATGTACTACACTGTGCGTTTCTTATATTCTAAGTTTTTCAGTGCAACTCACTCATATACTATGTACTACACTGTGCGTTTCTTATATTCTAAGTTTTTCAGTGCAACTCACTCATATACTATGTACTACACTGTGCGTTTCTTATATTCTAAGTTTTTCAGTGCAACTCACTCATATACTATATACTACAATGTGCGTTTCTTATATTCTAAGTTTTTCAGTGCAACTCACTCATATACTATGTACTACACTGTGCGTTTCTTATATTCTAAGTTTTTCAGTGCAACTCACTCATATACTATGTACTACACTGTGCGTTTCTTATATTCTAAGTTTTTCAGTGCAACTCACTCATATACTATGTACTACACTGTGCGTTTCTTATATTCTAAGTTTTTCAGTGCAACTCACTCATATACTATGTACTACACTGTGCGTTTCTTATATTCTAAGTTTTTCAGTGCAACTCACTCATATACTATGTACTACACTGTGCATTTCGTGTAATGCGGGTTTTTCAGTAAATTCTAAGTTTTTCAGTGCAACTCACTCATATACTATGTACTACACTGTGCGTTTCTTATATTCTAAGTTTTTCAGTGCAACTCACTCATATACTATGTACTACACTGTGCGTTTCTTATATTCTAAGTTTTTCAGTGCAACTCACTCATATACTATGTACTACACTGGCGTTTCTTATATTCTAAGTTTTTCAGTGCAACTCACTCATATACTATGTACTACACTGTGCGTTTCTTATATTCTAAGTTTTTCAGTGCAACTCACTCATATACTATGTACTACACTGTGCGTTTCTTATATTCTAAGTTTTTCAGTGCAACTCACTCATATACTATGTACTACACTGTGCATTTCGTGTAATGCGGGTTTTTCAGTAAATTCTAAGTTTTTCAGTGCAACTCACTCATATACTATGTACTACACTGTGCGTTTCTTATATTCTAAGTTTTTCAGTGCAACTCACTCATATACTATGTACTACACTGTGCATTTCGTGTAATGCGGGTTTTTCAGTAAATTCTAAGTTTTTCAGTGCAACTCACTCATATACTATGTACTACACTGTGCGTTTCTTATATTCTAAGTTTTTCAGTGCAACTCACTCATATACTATGTACTACACTGTGCGTTTCTTATATTCTAAGTTTTTCAGTGCAACTCACTCATATACTATGTACTACACTGTGCGTTTCTTATATTCTAAGTTTTTCAGTGCAACTCACTCATATACTATGTACTACACTGTGCGTTTCTTATATTCTAAGTTTTTCAGTGCAACTCACTCATATACTATGTACTACACTGTGCGTTTCTTATATTCTAAGTTTTTCAGTGCAACTCACTCATATACTATGTACTACAGTGTGCATTTCGTGTAATGCGGGTTTTTCAGTAAATTCTAAGTTTTTCAGTGCAACTCACTCATATACTATGTACTACAATGTGCGTTTCTTATATTCTAAGTTTTTCAGTTCAACTCACTCATATACTATGTACTACACTGTGCGTTTCTTATATTCTAAGTTTTTGAGTGCAACTCACTCATATACTATGTACTACACTGTGCGTTTCTTATATTCTAAGTTTTTCAGTGCAACTCACTCATATACTATGTACTACACTGTGCGTTTCTTATATTCTAAGTTTTTCAGTGCAACTCACTCATATACTATGTACTACACTGTGCGTTTCTTATATTCTAAGTTTTTCAGTGCAACTCACTCATATACTATGTACTACACTGTGCGTTTCTTATATTCTAAGTTTTTCAGTGCAACTCACTCATATACTATATACTACACTGTGCGTTTCTTATATTCTAAGTTTTTGAGTGCAACTCACTCATATACTATGTACTACACTGTGCGTTTCTTATATTCTAAGTTTTTCAGTGCAACTCACTCATATACTATGTACTACACTGTGCGTTTCTTATATTCTAAGTTTTTCAGTGCAACTCACTCATATACTATGTACTACACTGTGCGTTTCTTATATTCTAAGTTTTTCAGTGCAACTCACTCATATACTATGTACTACACTGTGCGTTTCTTATATTCTAAGTTTTTCAGTGCAACTCACTCATATACTATGTACTACACTGTGCATTTCGTGTAATGCGGGTTTTTCAGTAAATTCTAAGTTTTTCAGTGCAACTCACTCATATACTATGTACTACACTGTGCGTTTCTTATATTCTAAGTTTTTCAGTGCAACTCACTCATATACTATGTACTACACTGTGCGTTTCTTATATTCTAAGTTTTTCAGTGCAACTCACTCATATACTATGTACTACACTGGCGTTTCTTATATTCTAAGTTTTTCAGTGCAACTCACTCATATACTATGTACTACACTGTGCGTTTCTTATATTCTAAGTTTTTCAGTGCAACTCACTCATATACTATGTACTACACTGTGCGTTTCTTATATTCTAAGTTTTTCAGTGCAACTCACTCATATACTATGTACTACACTGTGCATTTCGTGTAATGCGGGTTTTTCAGTAAATTCTAAGTTTTTCAGTGCAACTCACTCATATACTATGTACTACACTGTGCGTTTCTTATATTCTAAGTTTTTCAGTGCAACTCACTCATATACTATGTACTACACTGTGCATTTCGTGTAATGCGGGTTTTTCAGTAAATTCTAAGTTTTTCAGTGCAACTCACTCATATATTATGTACTACACTGTGCGTTTCTTATATTCTAAGTTTTTCAGTGCAACTCACTCATATACTATGTACTACACTGTGCGTTTCTTATATTCTAAGTTTTTCAGTGCAACTCACTCATATACTATGTACTACACTGTGCGTTTCTTATATTCTAAGTTTTTCAGTGCAACTCACTCATATACTATGTACTACACTGTGCGTTTCTTATATTCTAAGTTTTTCAGTGCAACTCACTCATATACTATGTACTACACTGTGCGTTTCTTATATTCTAAGTTTTTCAGTGCAACTCACTCATATACTATGTACTACAGTGTGCATTTCGTGTAATGCGGGTTTTTCAGTAAATTCTAAGTTTTTCAGTGCAACTCACTCATATACTATGTACTACACTGTGCGTTTCTTATATTCTAAGTTTTTGAGTGCAACTCACTCATATACTATGTACTACACTGTGCGTTTCTTATATTCTAAGTTTTTCAGTGCAACTCACTCATATACTATGTACTACACTGTGCGTTTCTTATATTCTAAGTTTTTCAGTGCAACTCACTCATATACTATGTACTACGCTGTGCGTTTCTTATATTCTAAGTTTTTCAGTGCAACTCACTCATATACTATGTACTACACTGTGCGTTTCTTATATTCTAAGTTTTTCAGTGCAACTCACTCATATACTATGTACTACACTGTGCGTTTCTTATATTCTAAGTTTTTCAGTGCAACTCACTCATATACTATGTACTACACTGTGCGTTTCTTATATTCTAAGTTTTTCAGTGCAACTCACTCATATACTATGTACTACACTGTGCGTTTCTTATATTCTAAGTTTTTCAGTGCAACTCACTCATATACTATGTACTACACTGTGCATTTCTTATATTCTAAGTTTTTCAGTGCAACTCACTCATATACTATGTACTACACTGTGCGTTTCTTATATTCTAATTTTTTCAGTGCAATTCACTCATATACTATGTACTACACTGTGCATTTCGTGTAATGCGGGTTTTTCAGTAAATTCTAAGTTTTTCAGTGCAACTCACTCATATACTATGTACTACACTGTGCGTTTCTTATATTCTAAGTTTTTCAGTTCAACTCACTCATATACTATGTACTACACTGTGCGTTTCTTATATTCTAAGTTTTTGAGTGCAACTCACTCATATACTATGTACTACACTGTGCGTTTCTTATATTCTAAGTTTTTCAGTGCAACTCACTCATATACTATGTACTACACTGTGCGTTTCTTATATTCTAAGTTTTTCAGTGCAACTCACTCATATACTATGTACTACACTGTGCGTTTCTTATATTCTAAGTTTTTCAGTGCAACTCACTCATATACTATGTACTACACTGTGCGTTTCTTATATTCTAAGTTTTTCAGTGCAACTCACTCATATACTATGTACTACACTGTGCGTTTCTTATATTCTAAGTTTTTCAGTGCAACTCACTCATATACTATGTACTACACTGTGCGTTTCTTATATTCTAAGTTTTTCAGTGCAACTCACTCATATACTATGTACTACACTGTGCGTTTCTTATATTCTAAGTTTTTCAGTGCAACTCACTCATATACTATGTACTACACTGTGCGTTTCTTATATTCTAAGTTTTTCAGTGCAACTCACTCATATACTATGTACTACAGTGTGCATTTCGTGTAATGCGGGTTTTTCAGTAAATTCTAAGTTTTTCAGTGCAACTCACTCATATACTATGTACTACACTGTGCGTTTCTTATATTCTAAGTTTTTCAGTGCAACTCACTCATATACTATGTACTACACTGTGCATTTGGTGTAATGCGGGTTTTTCAGTAAATTCTAAGTTTTTCAGTGCAACTCACTCATATACTATGTACTACACTGTGCATTTCGTGTAATGCGGGTTTTTCAGTAAATTCTAAGTTTTTCAGTGCAACTCACTCATATACTATGTACTACACTGTGCGTTTCTTATATTCTAAGTTTTTGAGTGCAACTCACTCATATACTATGTACTACACTGTGCGTTTCTTATATTCTAAGTTTTTCAGTGCAACTCACTCATATACTATGTACTACACTGTGCGTTTCTTATATTCTAAGTTTTTCAGTGCAACTCACTCATATACTATGTACTACACTGTGCGTTTCTTATATTCTAAGTTTTTCAGTGCAACTCACTCATATACTATGTACTACACTGTGCGTTTCTTATATTCTAAGTTTTTCAGTGCAACTCACTCATATACAATGTACTACACTGTGCGTTTCTTATATTCTAAGTTTTTCAGTGCAACTCACTCATATACTATGTACTACACTGTGCGTTTCTTATATTCTAAGTTTTTCAGTGCAACTCACTCATATACTATGTACTACACTGTGCGTTTCTTATATTCTAAGTTTTTCAGTGCAACTCACTCATATACTATGTACTACACTGTGCGTTTCTTATATTCTAAGTTTTTGAGTGCAACTCACTCATATACTATGTACTACACTGTGCGTTTCTTATATTCTAAGTTTTTCAGTGCAACTCACTCATATACTATGTACTACACTGTGCATTTCGTGTAATGCGGGTTTTTCAGTAAATTCTAAGTTTTTCAGTGCAACTCACTCATATACTATGTACTACACTGTGCGTTTCTTATATTCTAAGTTTTTCAGTGCAACTCACTCATATACTATGTACTACACTGTGCGTTTCTTATATTCTAAGTTTTTCAGTGCAACTCACTCATATACTATGTACTACACTGTGCGTTTCTTATATTCTAAGTTTTTCAGTGCAACTCACTCATATACTATGTACTACACTGTGCGTTTCTTATATTCTAAGTTTTTCAGTGCAACTCACTCATATACTATGTACTACAGTGTGCATTTCGTGTAATGCGGGTTTTGCAGTAAATTCTAAGTTTTTCAGTGCAACTCACTCATATACTATGTACTACAATGTGCGTTTCTTATATTCTAAGTTTTTCAGTTCAACTCACTCATATACTATGTACTACACTGTGCGTTTCTTATATTCTAAGTTTTTGAGTGCAACTCACTCATATACTATGTACTACACTGTGCGTTTCTTATATTCTAAGTTTTTCAGTGCAACTCACTCATATACTATGTACTACACTGTGCGTTTCTTATATTCTAAGTTTTTCAGTGCAACTCACTCATATTCTATGTACTACACTGTGCGTTTCTTATATTCTAAGTTTTTCAGTGCAACTCACTCATATACTATGTACTACACTGTGCGTTTCTTATATTCTAAGTTTTTCAGTGCAACTCACTCATATACTATGTACTACACTGTGCGTTTCTTATATTCTAAGTTTTTCAGTGCAACTCACTCATATACTATGTACTACACTGTGCGTTTCTTATATTCTAAGTTTTTCAGTGCAACTCACTCATATACTATGTACTACACTGTGCGTTTCTTATATTCTAAGTTTTTCAGTGCAACTCACTCATATACTATGTACTACACTGTGCATTTCGTGTAATGCGGGTTTTTCAGTAAATTCTAAGTTTTTCAGTGCAACTCACTCATATACTATGTACTACACTGTGCGTTTCTTATATTCTAAGTTTTTCAGTTCAACTCACTCATATACTATGTACTACACTGTGCGTTTCTTATATTCTAAGTTTTTGAGTGCAACTCACTCATATACTATGTACTACACTGTGCGTTTCTTATATTCTAAGTTTTTCAGTGCAACTCACTCATATACTATGTACTACACTGTGCGTTTCTTATATTCTAAGTTTTTCAGTGCAACTCACTCATATACTATGTACTACACTGTGCGTTTCTTATATTCTAAGTTTTTCAGTGCAACTCACTCATATACTATGTACTACACTGTGCGTTTCTTATATTCTAAGTTTTTCAGTGCAACTCACTCATATACTATGTACTACACTGTGCGTTTCTTATATTCTAAGGTTTTCAGTGCAACTCACTCATATACTATGTACTACACTGTGCGTTTCTTATATTCTAAGTTTTTCAGTGCAACTCACTCATATACTATGTACTACACTGTGCGTTTCTTATATTCTAAGTTTTTCAGTGCAACTCACTCATATACTATGTACTACACTGTGCGTTTCTTATATTCTAAGTTTTTCAGTGCAACTCACTCATATACTATGTACTACACTGTGCATTTCGTGTAATGCGGGTTTTTCAGTAAATTCTAAGTTTTTCAGTGCAACTCACTCATATACTATGTACTACACTGTGCGTTTCTTATATTCTAAGTTTTTCAGTGCAACTCACTCATATACTATGTACTACACTGTGCGTTTCTTATATTCTAAGTTTTTCAGTGCAACTCACTCATATACTATGTACTACACTGTGCGTTTCTTATATTCTAAGTTTTTCAGTGCAACTCACTCATATACTATGTACTACACTGTGCGTTTCTTATATTCTAAGTTTTTCAGTGCAACTCACGCATATACTATGTACTACAGTGTGCATTTCGTGTAATGCGGGTTTTGCAGTAAATTCTAAGTTTTTCAGTGCAACTCACTCATATACTATGTACTACAATGTGCGTTTCTTATATTCTAAGTTTTTCAGTTCAACTCACTCATATACTATGTACTACACTGTGCGTTTCTTATATTCTAAGTTTTTGAGTGCAACTCACTCATATACTATGTACTACACTGTGCGTTTCTTATATTCTAAGTTTTTCAGTGCAACTCACTCATATACTATGTACTACACTGTGCGTTTCTTATATTCTAAGTTTTTCAGTGCAACTCACTCATATACTATGTACTACACTGTGCGTTTCTTATATTCTAAGTTTTTTAGTGCAACTCACTCATATACTATGTACTACACTGTGCGTTTCTTATATTCTAAGTTTTTCAGTGCAACTCACTCATATACTATGTACTACACTGTGCGTTTCTTATATTCTAAGTTTTTCAGTGCAACTCACTCATATACTATGTACTACACTGTGCGTTTCTTATATTCTAAGTTTTTCAGTGCAACTCACTCATATACTATGTACTACACTGTGCGTTTCTTATATTCTAAGTTTTTCAGTGCAACTCACTCATATACTATGTACTACACTGTGCATTTCGTGTAATGCGGGTTTTTCAGTAAATTCTAAGTTTTTCAGTGCAACTCACTCATATACTATGTACTACACTGTGCGTTTCTTATATTCTAAGTTTTTCAGTTCAACTCACTCATATACTATGTACTACACTGTGCGTTTCTTATATTCTAAGTTTTTGAGTGCAACTCACTCATATACTATGTACTACACTGTGCGTTTCTTATATTCTAAGTTTTTCAGTGCAACTCACTCATATACTATGTACTACACTGTGCGTTTCTTATATTCTAAGTTTTTCAGTGCAACTCACTCATATACTATGTACTACACTGTGCGTTTCTTATATTCTAAGTTTTTCAGTGCAACTCACTCATATACTATGTACTACACTGTGCGTTTCTTATATTCTAAGTTTTTCAGTGCAACTCACTCATATACTATGTACTACACTGTGCGTTTCTTATATTCTAAGTTTTTCAGTGCAACTCACTCATATACTATGTACTACACTGTGCGTTTCTTATATTCTAAGTTTTTCAGTGCAACTCACTCATATACTATGTACTACACTGTGCGTTTCTTATATTCTAAGTTTTTCAGTGCAACTCACTCATATACTATGTACTACACTGTGCGTTTCTTATATTCTAAGTTTTTCAGTGCAACTCACTCATATACTATGTACTACAGTGTGCATTTCGTGTAATGCGGGTTTTTCAGTAAATTCTAAGTTTTTCAGTGCAACTCACTCATATACTATGTACTACAATGTGCGTTTCTTATATTCTAAGTTTTTCAGTTCAACTCACTCATATACTATGTACTACACTGTGCGTTTCTTATATTCTAAATTTTTGAGTGCAACTCACTCATATACTATGTACTACACTGTGCGTTTCTTATATTCTAAGTTTTTCAGTGCAACTCACTCATATACTATGTACTACACTGTGCGTTTCTTATATTCTAAGTTTTTCAGTGCAACTCACTCATATACTATGTACTACACTGTGCGTTTCTTATATTCTAAGTTTTTCAGTGCAACTCACTCATATACTATGTACTACACTGTGCGTTTCTTATATTCTAAGTTTTTCAGTGCAACTCACTCATATACTATGTACTACAATGTGCGTTTCTTATATTCTAAGTTTTTCAGTGCAACTCACTCATATACTAT
Source organism: Mus caroli (assembly GCF_978045245.1). Classification (NCBI taxonomy): domain Eukaryota; kingdom Metazoa; phylum Chordata; class Mammalia; order Rodentia; family Muridae; genus Mus; species Mus caroli. The sequence continues at coordinate 125,029 of NW_028227345.1, forward strand.
GTACTACACTGTGCGTTTCTTATATTCTAAGTTTTTCAGTGCAACTCACTCATATACTATGTACTACACTGTGCGTTTCTTATATTCTAAGTTATTCAGTGCAACTCACTCATATACTATGTACTACACTGTGCGTTTCTTATATTCTAAGTTTTTCAGTGCAACTCACTCATATACTATGTACTACACTGTGCGTTTCTTATATTCTAAGTTTTTCAGTGCAACTCACTCATATACAATGTACTACACTGTGCGTTTCTTATATTCTAAGTTTTTCAGTGCAACTCACTCATATACTATGTACTACACTGTGCATTTCGTGTAATGCGGGTTTTTCAGTAAATTCTAAGTTTTTCAGTGCAACTCACTCATATACTATGTACTACACTGTGCGTTTCTTATATTCTAAGTTTTTCAGTGCAACTCACTCATATACTATGTACTACACTGTGCGTTTCTTTTATTCTAAGTTTTTCAGTGCAACTCACTCATATACTATGTACTACACTGTGCGTTTCTTATATTCTAAGTTTTTAAGTGCAACTCACTCATATACTATATACTACAATGTGCGTTTCTTATATTCTAAGTTTTTCAGTGCAACTCACTCATATACTATGTACTACACTGTGCGTTTCTTATATTCTAAGTTTTTCAGTGCAACTCACTCATATACTATGTACTACACTGTGCGTTTCTTATATTCTAAGTTTTTCAGTGCAACTCACTCATATACTATGTACTACACTGTGCGTTTCTTATATTCTAAGTTTTTCAGTGCAACTCACTCATATACTATGTACTACACTGTGCGTTTCTTATATTCTAAGTTTTTCAGTGCAACTCACTCATATACTATGTACTACACTGTGCATTTCGTGTAATGCGGGTTTTTCAGTAAATTCTAAGTTTTTCAGTGCAACTCACTCATATACTATGTACTACACTGTGCGTTTCTTATATTCTAAGTTTTTCAGTGCAGCTCACTCATATACTATGTACTACACTGTGCGTTTCTTATATTCTAAGTTTTTCAGTGCAACTCACTCATATACTATGTACTACACTGTGCGTTTCTTATATTCTAAGTTTTTCAGTGCAACTCACTCATATACTATGTACTACACTGTGCGTTTCTTATATTCTAAGTTTTTCAGTGCAACTCACTCATATACTATGTACTACACTGTGCGTTTCTTATATTCTAAGTTTTTCAGTGCAACTCACTCATATACTATGTACTACACTGTGCGTTTCTTATATTCTAAGTTTTTCAGTGCAACTCACTCATATACTATGTACTACACTGTGCGTTTCTTATATTCTAAGTTTTTCAGTGCAACTCACTCAATACTATGTACTACACTGTGCGTTTCTTATATTCTAAGTTTTTCAGTGCAACTCACTCATATACTATGTACTACACTGTGCATTTCGTGTAATGCGGGTTTTTCAGTAAATTCTAAGTTTTTCAGTGCAACTCAATCATATACTATGTACTACACTGTGCGTTTCTTATATTCTAAGTTTTTCAGTGCAACTCACTCATATACTATGTACTACACTGTGCGTTTCTTATATTCTAAGTTTTTCAGTGCAACTCACTCATATACTATGTACTACACTGTGCGTTTCTTATATTCTAAGTTTTTCAGTGCAACTCACTCATATACTATGTACTACACTGTGCATTTCGTGTAATGCGGGTTTTTCAGTAAATTCTAAGTTTTTCAGTGCAACTCACTCATATACTATGTACTACACTGTGCGTTTCTTATATTCTAAGTTTTTCAGTTCAACTCACTCATATACTATGTACTACACTGTGCGTTTCTTATATTCTAAGTTTTTGAGTGCAACTCACTCATATACTATGTACTACACTGTGCGTTTCTTATATTCTAAGTTTTTCAGTGCAACTCACTCATATACTATGTACTACACTGTGCATTTCGTGTAATGCGGGTTTTTCAGTAAATTCTAAGTTTTTCAGTGCAACTCACTCATATACTATGTACTACACTGTGCGTTTCTTATATTCTAAGTTTTTGAGTGCAACTCACTCATATACTATGTACTACACTGTGCGTTTCTTATATTCTAAGTTTTTCAGTGCAACTCACTCATATACTATGTACTACACTGTGCGTTTCTTATATTCTAAGTTTTTCAGTGCAACTCACTCATATACTATGTACTACACTGTGCGTTTCTTATATTCTAAGTTTTTCAGTGCAACTCACTCATATACTATGTACTACACTGTGCGTTTCTTATATTCTAAGTTTTTCAGTGCAACTCACTCATATACTATGTACTACAATGTGCGTTTCTTATATTCTAAGTTTTTCAGTGCAACTCACTCATATACTATGTACTACACTGTGCGTTTCTTATATTCTAAGTTTTTCAGTGCAACTCACTCATATACTATGTACTACACTGTGCGTTTCTTATATTCTAAGTTTGTCAGTGCAACTCACTCATATACTATGTACTACACTGTGCGTTTCTTATATTCTAAGTTTTTCAGTGCAACTCACTCATATACTATGTACTACACTGTCCGTTTCTTAAATTCTAAGTTTTTCATTCAACTCACTCATATACTATGTACTACACTGAGTGTTTCTTATATTCTAAGTTTTTCAGTGCAACTCACTCATATACTATGTACTACACTGTGCGTTTCTTATATTCTAAGTTTTTCAGTGCAACTCACTCATATACTATGTACTACACTGTGCGTTTCTTATATTCTAAGTTTTTCAGTGCAACTCACTCATATACTATGTACTACACTGTGCGTTTCTTATATTCTCAGTTTTTCAGTGCAACTCACTCATATACTATGTACTACACTGTGCGTTTCTTATATTCTAAGTTTTTCAGTGCAACTCACTCATATACTATGTACTACACTGTGCGTTTCTTATATTCTAAGTTTTTCAGTGCAACTCACTCATATACTATGTACTACACTGTGCGTTTCTTATATTCTAAGTTTTTGAGTGCAACTCACTCATATACTATGTACTACACTGTGCGTTTCTTATATTCTAAGTTTTTCAGTGCAACTCACTCATATACTATGTACTACACTGTGCATTTCGTGTAATGCGGGTTTTTCAGTAAATTCTAAGTTTTTCAGTGCAACTCACTCATATACTATGTACTACACTGTGCGTTTCTTATATTCTAAGTTTTTCAGTGCAACTCACTCATATACTATGTACTACACTGTGCGTTTCTTATATTCTAAGTTTTTCAGTGCAACTCACTCATATACTATGTACTACACTGTGCGTTTCTTATATTCTAAGTTTTTCAGTGCAACTCACTCATATACTATGTACTACACTGTGCGTTTCTTATATTCTAAGTTTTTCAGTGCAACTCACTCATATACTATATACTACAATGTGCGTTTCTTATATTCTAAGTTTTTCAGTGCAACTCACTCATATACTATGTACTACACTGTGCGTTTCTTATATTCTAAGTTTTTCAGTGCAACTCACTCATATACTATGTACTACACTGTGCGTTTCTTATATTCTAAGTTTTTCAGTGCAACTCACTCATATACTATGTACTACACTGTGCGTTTCTTATATTCTAAGTTTTTCAGTGCAACTCACTCATATACTATGTACTACACTGTGCGTTTCTTATATTCTAAGTTTTTCAGTGCAACTCACTCATATACTATGTACTACACTGGCGTTTCTTATATTCTAAGTTTTTCAGTGCAACTCACTCATATACTATGTACTACACTGTGCGTTTCTTATATTCTAAGTTTTTCAGTGCAACTCACTCATATACTATGTACTACACTGTGCGTTTCTTATATTCTAAGTTTTTCAGTGCAACTCACTCATATACTATGTACTACACTGTGCATTTCGTGTAATGCGGGTTTTTCAGTAAATTCTAAGTTTTTCAGTGCAACTCACTCATATACTATGTACTACACTGTGCGTTTCTTATATTCTAAGTTTTTCAGTGCAACTCACTCATATACTATGTACTACACTGTGCATTTCGTGTAATGCGGGTTTTTCAGTAAATTCTAAGTTTTTCAGTGCAACTCACTCATATACTATGTACTACACTGTGCGTTTCTTATATTCTAAGTTTTTCAGTGCAACTCACTCATATACTATGTACTACACTGTGCGTTTCTTATATTCTAAGTTTTTCAGTGCAACTCACTCATATACTATGTACTACACTGTGCGTTTCTTATATTCTAAGTTTTTCAGTGCAACTCACTCATATACTATGTACTACACTGTGCGTTTCTTATATTCTAAGTTTTTCAGTGCAACTCACTCATATACTATGTACTACACTGTGCGTTTCTTATATTCTAAGTTTTTCAGTGCAACTCACTCATATACTATGTACTACAGTGTGCATTTCGTGTAATGCGGGTTTTTCAGTAAATTCTAAGTTTTTCAGTGCAACTCACTCATATACTATGTACTACAATGTGCGTTTCTTATATTCTAAGTTTTTCAGTTCAACTCACTCATATACTATGTACTACACTGTGCGTTTCTTATATTCTAAGTTTTTGAGTGCAACTCACTCATATACTATGTACTACACTGTGCGTTTCTTATATTCTAAGTTTTTCAGTGCAACTCACTCATATACTATGTACTACACTGTGCGTTTCTTATATTCTAAGTTTTTCAGTGCAACTCACTCATATACTATGTACTACACTGTGCGTTTCTTATATTCTAAGTTTTTCAGTGCAACTCACTCATATACTATGTACTACACTGTGCGTTTCTTATATTCTAAGTTTTTCAGTGCAACTCACTCATATACTATGTACTACACTGTGCGTTTCTTATATTCTAAGTTTTTCAGTGCAACTCACTCATATACTATGTACTACACTGTGCGTTTCTTATATTCTAAGTTTTTCAGTGCAACTCACTCATATACTATGTACTACACTGTGCGTTTCTTATATTCTAAGTTTTTCAGTGCAACTCACTCATATACTATGTACTACACTGTGCATTTCGTGTAATGCGGGTTTTTCAGTAAATTCTAAGTTTTTCAGTGCAACTCACTCATATACTATGTACTACACTGTGCGTTTCTTATATTCTAAGTTTTTCAGTTCAACTCACTCATATACTATGTACTACACTGTGCGTTTCTTATATTCTAAGTTTTTGAGTGCAACTCACTCATATACTATGTACTACACTGTGCGTTTCTTATATTCTAAGTTTTTCAGTGCAACTCACTCATATACTATGTACTACACTGTGCGTTTCTTATATTCTAAGTTTTTCAGTGCAACTCACTCATATACTATGTACTACACTGTGCGTTTCTTATATTCTAAGTTTTTCAGTGCAACTCACTCATATACTATGTACTACACTGTGCGTTTCTTATATTCTAAGTTTTTCAGTGCAACTCACTCATATACTATGTACTACACTGTGCGTTTCTTATATTCTAAGTTTTTCAGTGCAACTCACTCATATACTATGTACTACACTGTGCGTTTCTTATATTCTAAGTTTTTCAGTGCAACTCACTCATATACTATGTACTACACTGTGCGTTTCTTATATTCTAAGTTTTTCAGTGCAACTCACTCATATACTATGTACTACACTGTGCGTTTCTTATATTCTAAGTTTTTCAGTGCAACTCACTCATATACTATGTACTACAGTGTGCATTTCGTGTAATGCGGGTTTTTCAGTAAATTCTAAGTTTTTCAGTGCAACTCACTCATATACTATGTACTACAATGTGCGTTTCTTATATTCTAAGTTTTTCAGTTCAACTCACTCATATACTATGTACTACACTGTGCGTTTCTTATATTCTAAGTTTTTGAGTGCAACTCACTCATATACTATGTACTACACTGTGCGTTTCTTATATTCTAAGTTTTTCAGTGCAACTCACTCATATACTATGTACTACACTGTGCGTTTCTTATATTCTAAGTTTTTCAGTGCAACTCACTCATATACTATGTACTACACTGTGCGTTTCTTATATTCTAAGTTTTTCAGTGCAACTCACTCATATACTATGTACTACACTGTGCGTTTCTTATATTCTAAGTTTTTCAGTGCAACTCACTCATATACTATGTACTACACTGTGCGTTTCTTATATTCTAAGTTTTTCAGTGCAACTCACTCATATACTATGTACTACACTGTGCGTTTCTTATATTCTAAGTTTTTCAGTGCAACTCACTCATATACTATGTACTACACTGTGCGTTTCTTATATTCTAAGTTTTTCAGTGCAACTCACTCATATACTATGTACTACACTGTGCATTTCGTGTAATGCGGGTTTTTCAGTAAATTCTAAGTTTTTCAGTGCAACTCACTCATATACCATGTACTACACTGTGCGTTTCTTATATTCTAAGTTTTTCAGTGCAACTCACTCATATACTATGTACTACACTGTGCATTTCGTGTAATGCGGGTTTTTCAGTAAATTCTAAGTTTTTCAGTGCAACTCACTCATATACTATGTACTACACTGTGCGTTTCTTATATTCTAAGTTTTTCAGTTCAACTCACTCATATACTATGTACTACACTGTGCGTTTCTTATATTCTAAGTTTTTGAGTGCAACTCACTCATATACTATGTACTACACTGTGCGTTTCTTATATTCTAAGTTTTTCAGTGCAACTCACTCATATACTATGTACTACACTGTGCGTTTCTTATATTCTAAGTTTTTCAGTGCAACTCACTCATATACTATGTACTACACTGTGCGTTTCTTATATTCTAAGTTTTTCAGTGCAACTCACTCATATACTATGTACTACACTGTGCGTTTCTTATATTCTAAGTTTTTCAGTGCAACTCACTCATATACTATGTACTACACTGTGCGTTTCTTATATTCTACGTTTTTCAGTGCAACTCACTCATATACTATGTACTACACTGTGCGTTTCTTATATTCTAAGTTTTTCAGTGCAACTCACTCATATACTATGTACTACACTGTGCGTTTCTTATATTCTAAGTTTTTGAGTGCAACTCACTCATATACTATGTACTACACTGTGCGTTTCTTATATTCTAAGTTTTTCAGTGCAACTCACTCATATACTATGTACTACACTGTGCGTTTCTTATATTCTAAGTTTTTCAGTGCAACTCACTCATATACTATGTACTACACTGTGCGTTTCTTATATTCTAAGGTTTTCAGTGCAACTCACTCATATACTATGTACTACACTGTGCGTTTCTTATATTCTAAGTTTTTCAGTGCAACTCACTCATATACTATGTACTACACTGTGCGTTTCTTATATTCTAAGTTTTTAAGTGCAACTCACTCAATACTATGTACTACACTGTGCGTTTCTTATATTCTAAGTTTTTCAGTGCAACTCACTCATATACTATGTACTACACTGTGCATTTCGTGTAATGCGGGTTTTTCAGTAAATTCTAAGTTTTTCAGTGCAACTCACTCATATACTATGTACTACACTGTGCGTTTCTTATAGTCTAAGTTTTTCAGTGCAACTCACTCATATACTATGTACTACACTGTGCGTTTCTTATATTCTAAGTTTTTCAGTGCAACTCACTCATATACTATGTACTACACTGTGCGTTTCTTATATTCTAAGTTTGTCAGTGCAACTCACTCATATACTATGTACTACACTGTGCGTTTCTTATATTCTAAGTTTTTCAGTGCAACTCACTCATATACTATGTACTACACTGTCCGTTTCTTAAATTCTAAGTTTTTCATTCAACTCACTCATATACTATGTACTACACTGAGCGTTTCTTATATTCTAAGTTTTTCAGTGCAACTCACTCATATACTATGTACTACACTGTGCGTTTCTTATATTCTAAGTTTTTCAGTGCAACTCACTCATATACTATGTACTACACTGTGCGTTTCTTATATTCTAAGTTTTTCAGTGCAACTCACTCATATACTATGTACTACACTGTGCGTTTCTTATATTCTAAGTTTTTCAGTGCAACTCACGCATATACTATGTACTACACTGTGCGTTTCTTATATTCTAAGTTTTTCAGTGCAACTCACTCATATACTATGTACTACACTGTGCGTTTCTTATATTCTACGTTTTTCAGTGCAACTCACTCATATACTATGTACTACACTGTGCGTTTCTTATATTCTAAGTTTTTCAGTGCAACTCACTCATATATATGTACTACACTGTGCGTTTCTTATATTCTAAGTTTTTCAGTGCAACTCACTCATATACTATGTACTACACTGTGCGTTTCTTATATTCTAAGTTTTTCAGTGCAACTCACTCATATACTATGTACTACACTGTGCGTTTCTTATATTCTAAGGTTTTCAGTGCAACTCACTCATATACTATGTACTACACTGTGCGTTTCTTATATTCTAAGTTTTTCAGTGCAACTCACTCATATACTATGTACTACACTGTGCGTTTCTTATATTCTAAGTTTTTCAGTGCAACTCACTCAATACTATGTACTACACTGTGCGTTTCTTATATTCTAAGTTTTTCAGTGCAACTCACTCATATACTATGTACTACACTGTGCATTTCGTGTAATGCGGGTTTTTCAGTAAATTCTAAGTTTTTCAGTGCAACTCACTCATATACTATGTACTACACTGTGCGTTTCTTATATTCTAAGTTTTTCAGTGCAACTCACTCATATACTATGTACTACACTGTGCGTTTCTTATATTCTAAGTTTTTCAGTGCAACTCACTCATATACTATGTACTACACTGTGCGTTTCTTATATTCTAAGTTTGTCAGTGCAACTCACTCATATACTATGTACTACACTGTGCGTTTCTTATATTCTAAGTTTTTCAGTGCAACTCACTCATATACTATGTACTACACTGTCCGTTTCTTAAATTCTAAGTTTTTCATTCAACTCACTCATATACTATGTACTACACTGAGCGTTTCTTATATTCTAAGTTTTTCAGTGCAACTCACTCATATACTATGTACTACACTGTGCGTTTCTTATATTCTAAGTTTTTCAGTGCAACTCACTCATATACTATGTACTACCCTGTGCGTTTCTTATATTCTAAGTTTTTCAGTGCAACTCACTCATATACTATGTACTACACTGTGCGTTTCTTATATTCTAAGTTTTTCAGTGCAACTCACTCATATACTATGTACTACACTGTGTGTTTCTTATATTCTAAGTTTTTCAGTGCAACTCACTCATATACTATGTACTACACTGTGCGTTTCTTATATTCTACGTTTTTCAGTGCAACTCACTCATATACTATGTACTACACTGTGCGTTTCTTATATTCTAAGTTTTTCAGTGCAACTCACTCATATATATGTACTACACTGTGCGTTTCTTATATTCTAAGTTTTTCAGTGCAACTCACTCATATACTATGTACTACACTGTGCGTTTCTTATATTCTAAGTTTTTCAGTGCAACTCACTCATATACTATGTACTACACTGTGCGTTTCTTATATTCTAAGGTTTTCAGTGCAACTCACTCATATACTATGTACTACACTGTGCGTTTCTTATATTCTAAGTTTTGCAGTGCAACTCACTCATATACTATGTACTACACTGTGCGTTTCTTATATTCTAAGTTTTTCAGTGCAACTCACTCAATACTATGTACTACACTGTGCGTTTCTTATATTCTAAGTTTTTCAGTGCAACTCACTCATATACTATGTACTACACTGTGCATTTCGTGTAATGCGGGTTTTTCAGTAAATTCTAAGTTTTTCAGTGCAACTCACTCATATACTATGTACTACACTGTGCGTTTCTTATATTCTAAGTTTTTCAGTGCAACTCACTCATATACTATGTACTACACTGTGCATTTCGTGTAATGCGGGTTTTTCAGTAAATTCTAAGTTTTTCAGTGCAACTCACTCATATACTATGTACTACACTGTGCGTTTCTTATATTCTAAGTTTTTCAGTTCAACTCACTCATATACTATGTACTACACTGTGCGTTTCTTATATTCTAAGTTTTTGAGTGCAACTCACTCATATACTATGTACTACACTGTGCGTTTCTTATATTCTAAGTTTTTCAGTGCAACTCACTCATATACTATGTACTACACTGTGCGTTTCTTATATTCTAAATTTTTCAGTGCAACTCACTCATATACTATGTACTACACTGTGCGTTTCTTATATTCTAAGTTTTTCAGTGCAACTCACTCATATACTATGTACTACACTGTGCGTTTCTTATATTCTAAGTTTTTCAGTGCAACTCACTCATATACTATATACTACACTGTGCGTTTCTTATATTCTAAGTTTTTCAGTGCAACTCACTCATATACTATGTACTACACTGTGCGTTTCTTATATTCTAAGTTTTTGAGTGCAACTCACTCATATACTATGTACTACACTGTGCGTTTCTTATATTCTAAGTTTTTCAGTGCAACTCACTCATATACTATGTACTACACTGTGCGTTTCTTATATTCTAAGTTTTTCAGTGCAACTCACTCATATACTATGTACTACACTGTGCGTTTCTTATATTCTAAGTTTTTCAGTGCAACTCACTCATATACTATATACTACAATGTGCGTTTCTTATATTCTAAGTTTTTCAGTGCAACTCACTCATATACTATGTACTACACTGTGCGTTTCTTATATTCTAAGTTTTTCAGTGCAACTCACTCATATACTATGTACTACACTGTGCGTTTCTTATATTCTAAGTTTTTCAGTGCAACTCACTCATATACTATGTACTACACTGTGCGTTTCTTATATTCTAAGTTTTTCAGTGCATCTCACTCATATACTATGTACTACACTGTGCGTTTCTTATATTCTAAGTTTTTCAGTGCAACTCACTCATATACTATGTACTACACTGTGCATTTCGTGTAATGCGGGTTTTTCAGTAAATTCTAAGTTTTTCAGTGCAACTCACTCATATACTATGTACTACACTGTGCGTTTCTTATATTCTAAGTTTTTCAGTGCAACTCACTCATATACTATGTACTACACTGTGCGTTTCTTATATTCTAAGTTTTTGAGTGCAACTCACTCATATACTATGTACTACACTGTGCGTTTCTTATATTCTAAGTTTTTCAGTGCAACTCACTCATATACTATGTACTACACTGTGCATTTCGTGTAATGCGGGTTTTCAGTAAATTCTAAGTTTTTCAGTGCAACTCACTCATATACTATGTACTACACTGTGCGTTTCTTATATTCTAAGTTTTTCAGTGCAACTCACTCATATACTATGTACTACACTGTGCGTTTCTTATATTCTAAGTTTTTCAGTGCAACTCACTCATATACTATGTACTACACTGTGCGTTTCTTATATTCTAAGTTTTTCAGTGCAACTCACTCATATACTATGTACTACACTGTGCGTTTCTTATATTCTAAGTTTTTCAGTGCAACTCACTCATATACTATGTACTACAATGTGCGTTTCTTATATTCTAAGTTTTTCAGTGCAACTCACTCATATACTATGTACTACACTGTGCGTTTCTTATATTCTAAGTTTTTCAGTGCAACTCACTCATATACTATGTACTACACTGTGCGTTTCTTATATTCTAAGTTTGTCAGTGCAACTCACTCATATACTATGTACTACACTGTGCGTTTCTTATATTCTAAGTTTTTCAGTGCAACTCACTCATATACTATGTACTACACTGTCCGTTTCTTAAATTCTAAGTTTTTCATTCAACTCACTCATATACTATGTACTACACTGAGCGTTTCTTATATTCTAAGTTTTTCAGTGCAACTCACTCATATACTATGTACTACACTGTGCGTTTCTTATATTCTAAGGTTTTCAGTGCAACTCACTCATATACTATGTACTACACTGTGCGTTTCTTATATTCTAAGTTTTTCAGTGCAACTCACTCATATACTATGTACTACACTGTGCGTTTCTTATAATCTAAGTTTTTCAGTGCAACTCACTCAATACTATGTACTACACTGTGCGTTTCTTATATTCTAAGTTTTTCAGTGCAACTCACTCATATACTATGTACTACACTGTGCATTTCGTGTAATGCGGGTTTTTCAGTAAATTCTAAGTTTTTCAGTGCAACTCACTCATATACTATGTACTACACTGTGCGTTTCTTATATTCTAAGTTTTTCAGTGCAACTCACTCATATACTATGTACTACACTGTGCATTTCGTGTAATGCGGGTTTTTCAGTAAATTCTAAGTTTTTCAGTGCAACTCACTCATATACTATGTACTACACTGTGCGTTTCTTATATTCTAAGTTTTTCAGTTCAACTCACTCATATACTATGTACTACACTGTGCGTTTCTTATATTCTAAGTTTTTGAGTGCAACTCACTCATATACTATGTACTACACTGTGCGTTTCTTATATTCTAAGTTTTTCAGTGCAACTCACTCATATACTATGTACTACACTGTGCGTTTCTTATATTCTAAATTTTTCAGTGCAACTCACTCATATACTATGTACTACACTGTGCGTTTCTTATATTCTAAGTTTTTCAGTGCAACTCACTCATATACTATGTACTACACTGTGCGTTTCTTATATTCTAAGTTTTTCAGTGCAACTCACTCATATACTATATACTACACTGTGCGTTTCTTATATTCTAAGTTTTTCAGTGCAACTCACTCATATACTATGTACTACACTGTGCGTTTTTTATATTCTAAGTTTTTCAGTGCAACTCACTCATATACTATGTACTACACTGTGCGTTTCTTATATTCTAAGTTTTTCAGTGCAACTCACTCATATACTATGTACTACACTGTGCGTTTCTTATATTCTAAGTTTTTCAGTGCAACTCACTCATATACTATGTACTACACTGTGCGTTTCTTATATTCTAAGTTTTTTAGTGCAACTCACTCATATACTATGTACTACACTGTGCGTTTCTTATATTCTAAGGTTTTCAGTGCAACTCACTCATATACTATGTACTACACTGTGCGTTTCTTATATTCTAAGTTTTTCAGTGCAACTCACTCATATACTATGTACTACACTGTGCGTTTCTTATATTCTAAGTTTTTCAGTGCAACTCACTCATATACTATGTACTACACTGTGCATTTCGTGTAATGCGGGTTTTTCAGTAAATTCTAAGTTTTTCAGTGCAACTCACTCATATACTATGTACTACACTGTGCGTTTCTTATATTCTAAGTTTTTCAGTGCAACTCACTCATATACTATGTACTACACTGTGCATTTCGTGTAATGCGGGTTTTTCAGTAAATTCTAAGTTTTTCAGTGCAACTCACTCATATAATATGTACTACACTGTGCGTTTCTTATATTCTAAGTTTTTCAGTGCAACTCACTCATATACTATGTACTACACTGTGCGTTTCTTATATTCTAAGTTTTTCAGTGCAACTCACTCATATACTATGTACTACACTGTGCGTTTCTTATATTCTAAGTTTTTCAGTGCAACTCACTCATATACTATGTACTACACTGTGCATTTCGTGTAATGCGGGTTTTTCAGTAAATTCTAAGTTTTTCAGTGCAACTCACTCATATACTATGTACTACACTGTGCGTTTTTATATTCTAAGTTTTTCAGTGCAACTCACTCATATACTATGTACTACACTGTGCGTTTCTTATATTCTAAGTTTTTCAGTGCAACTCACTCATATACTATGTACTACACTGTGCGTTTCTTATATTCTAAGTTTTTCAGTGCAACTCACTCATATACTATGTACTACACTGTGCGTTTCTTATATTCTAAGTTTTTCAGTGCAACTCACTCATATACTATATACTACACTGTGCGTTTCTTATATTCTAAGTTTTTCAGTGCAACTCACTCATATACTATGTACTACACTGTGCGTTTCTTATATTCTAAGTTTTTCAGTGCAACTCACTCATATACTATGTACTACACTGTGCGTTTCTTATATTCTAAGTTTTTCAGTGCAACTCACTCATATACTATGTACTACACTGTGCGTTTCTTATATTCTAAGTTTTTCAGTGCAACTCACTCATATACTATGTACTACACTGTGCGTTTCTTATATTCTAAGTTTTTCAGTGCAACTCACTCATATACTATGTACTACACTGTGCATTTCGTGTAATGCGGGTTTTTCAGTAAATTCTAAGTTTTTCAGTGCAACTCACTCATATACTATGTACTACACTGTGCGTTTCTTATATTCTAAGTTTTTCAGTGCAACTCACTCATATACTATGTACTACACTGTGCGTTTCTTATATTCTAAGTTTTTCAGTGCAACTCACTCATATACTATGGACTACACTGGCGTTTCTTATATTCTAAGTTTTTCAGTGCAACTCACTCATATACTATGTACTACACTGTGCGTTTCTTATATTCTAAGTTTTTCAGTGCAACTCACTCATATACTATGTACTACACTGTGCGTTTCTTATATTCTAAGTTTTTCAGTGCAACTCACTCATATACTATGTACTACACTGTGCATTTCGTGTAATGCGGGTTTTTCAGTAAATTCTAAGTTTTTCAGTGCAACTCACTCATATACTATGTACTACACTGTGCGTTTCTTATATTCTAAGTTTTTCAGTGCAACTCACTCATATACTATGTACTACACTGTGCCTTTCTTATATTCTAAGTTTTTCAGTGCAACTCACTCATATACTATGTACTACACTGTGCGTTTCTTATATTCTAAGTTTTTCAGTGCAACTCACTCATATACTATGTACTACACTGTGCGTTTCTTATATTCTAAGTTTTTCAGTGCAACTCACTCATATACTATGTACTACACTGTGCATTTCGTGTAATGCGGGTTTTTCAGTAAATTCTAAGTTTTTCAGTGCAACTCACTCATATACTATGTACTACACTGTGCGTTTCTTATATTCTAAGTTTTTCAGTGCAACTCACTCATATACTATGTACTACACTGTGCATTTCGTGTAATGCGGGTTTTTCAGTAAATTCTAAGTTTTTCAGTGCAACTCACTCATATACTATGTACTACACTGTGCGTTTCTTATATTCTAAGTTTTTCAGTGCAATTCACTCATATACTATGTACTACACTGTGCGTTTCTTATATTCTAAGTTTTTCAGTGCAACTCACTCATATACTATGTACTACACTGTGCGTTTCTTATATTCTAAGTTTTTCAGTGCAACTCACTCATATACTATGTACTACACTGTGCGTTTCTTATATTCTAAGTTTTTCAGTGCAACTCACTCATATACTATGGACTACACTGGCGTTTCTTATATTCTAAGTTTTTCAGTGCAACTCACTCATATACTATGTACTACACTGTGCGTTTCTTATATTCTAAGTTTTTCAGTGCAACTCACTCATATACTATGTACTACACTGTGCGTTTCTTATATTCTAAGTTTTTCAGTGCAACTCACTCATATACTATGTAGTACACTGTGCATTTCGTGTAATGCGGGTTTTTCAGTAAATTCTAAGTTTTTCAGTGCAACTCACTCATATACTATGTACTACACTGTGCGTTTCTTATATTCTAAGTTTTTCAGTGCAACTCACTCATATACTATGTACTACACTGTGCATTTCGTGTAATGCGGGTTTTTCAGTAAATTCTAAGTTTTTCAGTGCAACTCACTCATATACTATGTACTACACTGTGCGTTTCTTATATTCTAAGTTTTTCAGTGCAACTCACTCATATACTATGTACTACACTGTGCGTTTCTTATATTCTAAGTTTTTCAGTGCAACTCACTCATATACTATGTACTACACTGTGCGTTTCTTATATTCTAAGTTTTTGAGTGCAACTCACTCATATACTATGTACTACACTGTGCGTTTCTTATATTCTAAGTTTTTCAGTGCAACTCACTCATATACTATGTACTACACTGTGCGTTTCTTATATTCTAAGATTTTCAGTGCAACTCACTCATATACTATGTACTACACTGTGCGTTTCTTATATTCTAAGTTTTTCAGTGCAACTCACTCATATACTATGTACTACACTGTGCGTTTCTTATATTCTAAGTTTTTCAGTGCAACTCACTCATATACTATGTACTACACTGTGCGTTTCTTATATTCTAAGTTTTTCAGTTCAACTCACTCATATACTATGTACTACACTGTGCGTTTCTTATATTCTAAGTTTTTGAGTGCAACTCACTCATATACTATGTACTACACTGTGCGTTTCTTATATTCTAAGTTTTTCAGTGCAACTCACTCATATACTATGTACTACACTGTGCGTTTCTTATATTCTAAGTTTTTCAGTGCAACTCACTCATATACTATGTACTACACTGTGCGTTTCTTATATTCTAAGTTTTTCAGTGCAACTCACTCATATACTATGTACTACACTGTGCGTTTCTTATATTCTAAGTTTTTCAGTGCAACTCACTCATATACTATGTACTACACTGTGCGTTTCTTATATTCTAAGTTTTTCAGTGCAACTCACTCATATACTATGTACTACACTGTGCGTTTCTTATATTCTAAGTTTTTCAGTGCAACTCACTCATATACTATGTACTACACTGTGCGTTTCTTATATTCTAAGTTTTTCAGTGCAACTCACTCATATACTATGTACTACACTGTGCGTTTCTTATATTCTAAGTTTTTCAGTGCAACTCACTCATATACTATGTACTACAGTGTGCATTTCGTGTAATGCGGGTTTTTCAGTAAATTCTAAGTTTTTCAGTGCAACTCACTCATATACTATGTACTACAATGTGCGTTTCTTATATTCTAAGTTTTTCAGTTCAACTCACTCATATACTATGTACTACACTGTGCGTTTCTTATATTCTAAGTTTTTGAGTGCAACTCACTCATATACTATGTACTACACTGTGCGTTTCTTATATTCTAAGTTTTTGAGTGCAACTCACTCATATACTATGTACTACACTGTGCGTTTCTTATATTCTAAGTTTTTCAGTGCAACTCACTCATATACTATGTACTACACTGTGCGTTTCTTATATTCTAAGTTTTTCAGTGCAACTCACTCATATACTATGTACTACACTATGCGTTTCTTATATTCTAAGTTTTTCAGTGCAACTCACTCATATACTATGTACTACACTGTGCGTTTCTTATATTCTAAGTTTTTCAGTGCAACTCACTCATATACTATGTACTACACTGTGCGTTTCTTATATTCTAAGTTTTTCAGTGCAACTCACTCATATACTATGTACTACACTGTGCGTTTCTTATATTCTAAGTTTTTCAGTGCAACTCACTCATATACTATGTACTACACTGTGCATTTCGTGTAATGCGGGTTTTTCAGTAAATTCTAAGTTTTTCAGTGCAACTCACTCATATACTATGTACTACAATGTGCGTTTCTTATATTCTAAGTTTTTCAGTTCAACTCACTCATATACTATGTACTACACTGTGCGTTTCTTATATTCTAAGTTTTTGAGTGCAACTCACTCATATACTATGTACTACACTGTGCGTTTCTTATATTCTAAGTTTTTGAGTGCAACTCACTCATATACTATGTACTACACTGTGCGTTTCTTATATTCTAAGTTTTTGAGTGCAACTCACTCATATACTATGTACTACACTGTGCGTTTCTTATATTCTAAGTTTTTCAGTGCAACTCACTCATATACTATGTACTACACTGTGCGTTTCTTCTATTCTAAGTTTTTCAGTGCAACTCACTCATATACTATGTACTACACTGTGCGTTTCTTATATTCTAAGTTTTTCAGTGCAACTCACTCATATACTATGTACTACACTGTGCGTTTCTTATATTCTAAGTTTTTCAGTGCAACTCACTCATATACTATGTACTACACTGTGCATTTCGTGTAATGCGGGTTTTTCAGTAAATTCTAAGTTTTTCAGTGCAACTCACTCATATACTATGTACTACACTGTGCGTTTCTTATATTCTAAGTTTTTCAGTGCAACTCACTCATATACTATGTACTACACTGTGCGTTTCTTATATTCTAAGTTTTTCAGTGCAACTCACTCATATACTATGTACTACACTGTGCGTTTCTTATATTCTAAGTTTTTCAGTGCAACTCACTCATATACTATGTACTACACTGTGCATTTTGTGTAATGCGGGTTTTTCAGTAAATTCTAAGTTTTTCAGTGCAACTCACTCATATACTATGTACTACACTGTGCGTTTCTTATATTCTAAGTTTTTCAGTGCAACTCACTCATATACTATGTACTACACTGTGCGTTTCTTATATTCTAAGTTTTTCAGTGCAACTCACTCATATACTATGTACTACACTGTGCGTTTCTTATATTCTAAGTTTTTCAGTGCAACTCACTCATATACTATGTACTACACTGTGCGTTTCTTATATTCTAAGTTTTTCAGTGCAACTCACTCATATACTATGTACTACACTGTGCGTTTCTTATATTCTAAGTTTTTCAGTGCAACTCACTCATATACTATGTACTACACTGTGCTTTTCTTATATTCTAAGTTTTTCAGTGCAACTCACTCATATACTATGTAATACACTGTGCATTTCGTGTAATGCGGGTTTTTCAGTAAATTCTAAGTTTTTCAGTGCAACTCACTCATATACTATGTACTACAATGTGCGTTTCTTATATTCTAAGTTTTTCAGTTCAACTCACTCATATACTATGTACTACACTGTGCGTTTCTTATATTCTAAATTTTTGAGTGCAACTCACTCATATACTATGTACTACACTGTGCGTTTCTTATATTCTAAGTTTTTCAGTGCAACTCACTCATATACTATGTACTACACTGTGCGTTTCTTATATTCTAAGTTTTTCAGTGCAACTCACTCATATACTATGTACTACACTGTGCGTTTCTTATATTCTATGTTTTTCAGTGCAACTCACTCATATACTATGTACTACACTGTGCGTTTCTTATATTCTAAGTTTTTCAGTGCAACTCACTCATATACTATGTACTACACTGTGCGTTTCTTATATTCTAAGTTTTTCAGTGCAACTCACTCATATACTATGTACTACACTGTGCGTTTCTTATATTCTAAGTTTTTCAGTGCAACTCACTCATATACTATGTACTACACTGTGCGTTTCTTATATTCTAAGTTTTTCAGTGCAACTCACTCATATACTATGTACTACACTGTGCGTTTCTTATATTCTAAGTTTTTCAGTGCAACTCACTCATATACTATGTACTACACTGTGCGTTTCTTATATTCTAAGTTTTTCAGTGCAACTCACTCATATACTATGTACTACACTGTGCGTTTCTTATATTCTAAGTTTTTCAGTGCAACTCACTCATATACTATGTACTACACTGTGCATTTCGTGTAATGCGGGTTTTTCAGTAAATTCTAAGTTTTTCAGTGCAACTCACTCATATACTATGTACTACACTGTGCGTTTCTTATATTCTAAGTTTTTCAGTGCAACTCACTCATATACTATATACTACACTGTGCGTTTCTTATATTCTAAGTTTTTCAGTGCAAATCACTCATATACTATGTACTACACTGTGCGTTTCTTATATTCTAAGTTTTTCAGTGCAACTCACTCATATACTATGTACTACACTGTGCGTTTCTTATATTCTAAGTTTTTCAGTGCAACTCACTCATATACTATGTACTACACTGTGCGTTTCTTATATTCTAAGTTTTTCAGTGGAACTCACTCATATACTATGTACTACACTGTGCGTTTCTTATATTCTAAGTTTTTCAGTGCAACTCACTCATATACTATGTACTACACTGTGCGTTTCTTATATTCTAAGTTTTTCAGTGCAACTCACTCATATACTATGTACTACACTGTGCGTTTCTTATATTCTAAGTTTTTCAGTGCAACTCACTCATATACTATGTACTACACTGTGCATTTCGTGTAATGCGGGTTTTTCAGTAAATTCTAAGTTTTTCAGTGCAACTCACTCATATACTATGTACTACACTGTGCGTTTCTTATATTCTAAGTTTTTCAGTGCAACTCACTCATATACTATGTACTACACTGTGCGTTTCTTATATTCTAAGTTTTTCAGTGCAACTCACTCATATACTATGTACTACACTGTGCGTTTCTTATATTCTAAGTTTTTCAGTGCAACTCACTCATATACTATGTACTACACTGTGCGTTTCTTATATTCTAAGTTTTTCAGTGCAACTCACTCATATACTATGTACTACACTAGGCGTTTCTTATATTCTAAGTTTTTCAGTGCAACTCACTCATATACTATGTACTACACTGTGCATTTCGTGTAATTTGGGTTTTTCAGTAAATTCTAAGTTTTTCAGTGCAACTCACTCATATACTATGTACTACACTGTGCGTTTCTTATATTCTAAGTTTTTCAGTGCAACTCACTCATATACTATGTACTACACTGTGCGTTTCTTATATTCTAAGTTTTTCAGTGCAACTCACTCATATACTATGTACTACACTGTGCGTTTCTTATATTCTAAGTTTTTCAGTGCAACTCACTCATATACTATGTACTACACTGTGCGTTTCTTATATTCTAAGTTTTTCAGTGCAACTCACTCATATACTATGTACTACACTGTGCGTTTCTTATATTCTAAGTTTTTCAGTGCAACTCACTCATATACTATGTACTACACTGTGCGTTTCTTATATTCTAAGTTTTTCAGTGCAACTCACTCATATACTATGTACTACACTGTGCATTTCGTGTAATGCGGGTTTTTCAGTAAATTCTAAGTTTTTCAGTGCAACTCACTCATATACTATGTACTACACTGTGCGTTTCTTATATTCTAAGTTTTTCAGTGCAACTCACTCATATACTATGTACTACACTGTGCGTTTCTTATATTCTAAGTTTTTCAGTGCAACTCACTCATATACTATGTACTACACTGTGCGTTTCTTATATTCTAAGTTTTTCAGTGCAACTCACTCATATACTATGTACTACACTGTGCGTTTCTTATATTCTAAGTTTTTCAGTGCAATTCACTCATATACTATGTACTACACTGTGCATTTCGTGTAATGCGTGTTTTTCAGTAAATTCTACCTTTTTCAGTGCAACTCACTCATATACTATGTACTACACTGTCCGTTTCTTATATTCTAAGTTTTTCAGTTCAACTCACTCATATACTATGTACTACACTGTGCGTTTCTTATATTCTAAGTTTTTGAGTGCAACTCACTCATATACTATGTACTACACTGTGCGTTTCTTATATTCTAAGTTTTTCAGTTCAACTCACTCATATACTATGTACTACACTGTGCGTTTCTTATATTCTAAGTTTTTCAGTGCAACTCACTCATATACTATGTACTACACTGTGCGTTTCTTATATTCTAAGTTTTTCAGTGCAACTCACTCATATACTATGTACTACACTGTGCATTTCGTGTAATGCGGGTTTTTCAGTAAATTCTAAGTTTTTCAGTGCAACTCACTCATATACTATGTACTACACTGTGCGTTTCTTATATTCTAAGTTTTTCAGTGCAACTCACTCATATACTATGTACTACACTGTGCGTTTCTTATATTCTAAGTTTTTCAGTGCAACTCACTCATATACTATGTACTACACTGTGCGTTTCTTATATTCTAAGTTTTTCAGTGCAACTCACTCATATACTATGTACTACACTGTGCGTTTCTTATATTCTAAGTTTTTCAGTGCAACTCACTCATATACTATGTACTACACTGTGCGTTTCTTATATTCTAAGTTTTTCAGTGCAACTCAAACATATACTATGTACTACACTGTGCATTTCTTATATTCTAAGTTTTTCAGTGCAACTCACTCATATACTATGTACTACACTGTGCGCTTCTTATATTCTAAGTTTTTCAGTGCAACTCACTCATATACTATGTACTACACTGTGCGTTTCTTATATTCTAAGTTTTTCAGTGCAACTCACTCATATACTATGTACTACACTGTGCGTTTCTTATATTCTAAGTTTTTCAGTGCAACTCACTCATATACTATGTACTACACTGTGCGTTTCTTATATTCTAAGTTTTTCAGTGCAACTCACTCATATACTATGTACTACACTGTGCGTTTCTTATATTCTAAGTTTTTCAGTGCAACTCACTCATATACTATGTACTACACTGTGCGTTTCTTATATTCTAAGTTTTTCAGTGCAACTCACTCATATACAATGTACTACACTGTGCGTTTCTTATATTCTAAGTTTTTCAGTGCAACTCACTCATATACTATGTACTACACTGTGCATTTCGTGTAATGCGGGTTTTTCAGTAAATTCTAAGTTTTTCAGTGCAACTCACTCATATACTATGTACTACACTGTGCGTTTCTTATATTCTAAGTTTTTCAGTGCAACTCACTCATATACTATGTACTACACTGTGCGTTTCTTATATTCTAAGTTTTTCAGTGCAACTCACTCATATACTATGTACTACACTGTGCGTTTCTTATATTCTAAGTTTTTCAGTGCAACTCACTCATATACTATGTACTACACTGTGCGTTTCTTATATTCTAAGTTTTTCAGTGCAACTCACTCATATACTATGTACTACACTGTGCATTTCGTGTAATGCGGGTTTTTCAGTAAATTCTAAGTTTTTCAGTGCAACTCACTCATATACTATGTACTACACTGTGCGTTTCTTATATTCTAAGTTTTTCAGTGCAACTCACTCATATACTATGTACTACACTGTGCGTTTCTTATATTCTAAGTTTTTCAGTGCAACTCACTCATATACTATGTACTACACTGTGCGTTTCTTATATTCTAAGTTTTTCAGTGCAACTCACTCATATACTATGTACTACACTGTGCGTTTCTTATATTCTAAGTTTTTCAGTGCAACTCACTCATATACTATGTACTACACTGTGCATTTCGTGTAATGCGGGTTTTTCAGTAAATTCTAAGTTTTTCAGTGCAACTCACTCATATACTATGTACTATGTACATTGTGCGTTTCTTATATTCTAAGTTTTTCAGTGCAACTCACTCATATACTATGTACTACACTGTGCGTTTCTTATATTCTAAGTTTTTCAGTGCAACTCACACATATACTATGTACTACACTGTGCGTTTCTTATATTCTAAGTTTTTCAGTGCAACTCACTCATATACTATGTACTACACTGTGCGTTTCTTATATTCTAAGTTTTTCAGTGCAACTCACTCATATACTATGTACTACACTGTGCGTTTCTTATATTCTAAGTTTTTGAGTGCAACTCACTCATATACTATGTACTACACTGTGCGTTTCTTATATTCTAAGTTTTTCAGTGCAAGTCACTCATATACTATGTACTACACTGTGCGTTTCTTATATTCTAAGTTTTTCAGTGCAACTCACTCATATACTATGTACTACACTGTGCGTTTCTTATATTCTAAGTTTTTCAGTGCAACTCACTCATATAGTATGTACTACACTGTGCATTTCGTGTAATGCGGGTTTTTGAGTAAATTCTAAGTTTTTCAGTGCAACTCACTCATATACTATGTACTACACTGTGCGTTTCTTATATTCTAAGTTTTTCAGTGCAACTCACTCATATACTATGTACTACACTGTGCGTTTCTTATATTCTAAGTTTTTCAGTGCAACTCACTCATATACTATGTACTACACTGTGCGTTTCTTATATTCTAAGTTTTTCAGTGCAACTCACTCATATACTATGTACTACACTGTGCGTTTCTTATATTCTAAGTTTTTCAGTGCAACTCACTCATATACTATGTACTACACTGTGCGTTTCTTATATTCTAAGTTTTTCAGTGCAACTCACTCATATACTATGTACTACACTGTGCGTTTCTTATATTCTAAGTTTTTCAGTGCAACTCACTCATATACTATGTACTACACTGTGCGTTTCTTATATTCTAAGTTTTTCAGTGCAACTCACTCATATACTATGTACTACAATTTGCGTTTCTTATATTCTAAGTTTTTCAGTGCAACTCACTCATATACTATGTACTACACTGTGCGTTTCTTATATTCTAAGTTTTTCAGTGCAACTCACTCATATACTATGTACTACACTGTGCGTTTCTTATATTCTAAGTTTTTCAGTGCAACTCACTCATATACTATGTACTACACTGTGCGTTTCTTATATTCTAAGTTTTTCAGTGCAACTCACTCATATACTATGTACTACACTGTCCGTTTCTTAAATTCTAAGTTTTTCATTCAACTCACTCATATACTATGTACTACACTGAGCGTTTCTTATATTCTAAGTTTTTCAGTGCAACTCACTCATATACTATGTACTACACTGTGCGTTTCTTATATTCTAAGTTTTTCAGTGCAACTCACTCATATACTATGTACTACACTGTGCGTTTCTTATATTCTAAGTTTTTCAGTGCAACTCACTCATATACTATGTACTACACTGTGCATTTCGTGTAATGCGGGTTTTTCAGTAAATTCTAAGTTTTTCAGTGCAACTCACTCATATACTATGTACTACACTGTGCGTTTCTTATATTCTAAGTTTTTCAGTGCAACTCACTCATATACTATGTACTACACTGTGCGTTTCTTATATTCTAAGTTTTTCAGTGCAACTCACTCATATACTATGTACTACACTGTGCGTTTCTTATATTCTAAGTTTTTCAGTGCAACTCACTCATATACTATGTACTACACTGTGCGTTTCTTATATTCTATGTTTTTCAGTGCAACTCACTCATATACTATGTACTACACTGTGCGTTTCATATATTCTAAGTTTTTCAGTGCAACTCACTCATATACTATGTACTACACTGTGCGTGTCTTATATTCTAAGTTTTTCAGTGCAACTCACTCATATACTATGTACTACACTGTGCGTTTCTTATATTCTAAGTTTTTCAGTGCAACTCACTCATATACTATGTACTACACTGTGCGTTTCTTATATTCTAAGTTTTTCAGTGCAACTCACTCATATACTATGTACTACACTGTCCGTTTCTTAAATTCTAAGTTTTTCATTCAACTCACTCATATACTATGTACTACACTGTGCGTTTCTTATATTCTAAGTTTTTCAGTGCAACTCACTCATATACTATGTACTACACTGTGCATTTCGTGTAATGCGGGTTTTTCAGTAAATTCTAAGTTTTTCAGTGCAACTCACTCATATACTATGTACTACACTGTGCGTTTCTTATATTCTAAGTTTTTCAGTGCAACTCACTCATATACTATGTACTACACTGTGCGTTTCTTATATTCTAAGTTTTTCAGTGCAACTCACTCATATACTATGTACTACACTGTTCGTTTCTTATATTCTAAGTTTTTCAGTGCAACTCACTCATATACTATGTACTACACTGTGCATTTCGTGTAATTTGGGTTTTTCAGTAAATTCTAAGTTTTTCAGTGCAACTCACTCATATACTATGTACTACACTGTGCGTTTCTTATATTCTAAGTTTTTCAGTTCAACTCACTCATATACTATGTACTACACTGTGCGTTTCTTATATTCTAAGTTTTTGAGTGCAACTCACTGATATACTATGTACTACACTGTGCGTTTCTTATATTCTAAGTTTTTCAGTGCAACTCACTCATATACTATATACTACACTGTGCGTTTCTTATATTCTAAGTTTTTCAGTGCAACTCACTCATATACTATGTACTACACTGTGCGTTTCATATATTCTAAGTTTTTCAGTGCAACTCACTCATATACTATGTACTACACTGTGCGTTTCTTATATTCTAAGTTTTTCAGTGCAACTCACTCATATACTATGTACTACACTGTGCGTTTCTTATATTCTAAGTTTTTCAGTGCAACTCACTCATATACTATGTACTACACTGTGCGTTTCTTATATTCTAAGTTTTTCAGTGCAACTCACTCATATACTATGTACTACACTGTGCGTTTCTTATATTCTAAGTTTTTCAGTGCAACTCACTCATATACTATGTACTACACTGTGCGTTTCTTATATTCTAAGTTTTTGAGTGCAACTCACTGATATACTATGTACTACACTGTGCGTTTCTTATATTCTAAGTTTTTCAGTGCAACTCACTCATATACTATATACTACACTGTGCGTTTCTTATATTCTAAGTTTTTCAGTGCAACTCACTCATATACTATGTACTACACTGTGCGTTTCATATATTCTAAGTTTTTCAGTGCAACTCACTCATATACTATGTACTACACTGTGCGTTTCTTATATTCTAAGTTTTTCAGTGCAACTCACTCATATACTATGTACTACACTGTGCGTTTCTTATATTCTAAGTTTTTCAGTGCAACTCACTCATATACTATGTACTACACTGTGCGTTTCTTATATTCTAAGTTTTTCAGTGCAACTCACTCATATACTATGTACTACACTGTGCGTTTCTTATATTCTAAGTTTTTCAGTGCAACTCACTCATATACTATGTACTACACTGTGCGTTTCTTATATTCTAAGTTTTTCAGTGCAACTCACTCATATACTATGTACTACACTGTGCGTTTCATATATTCTAAGTTTTTCAGTGCAACTCACTCATATACTATGTACTACACTGTGCGTTTCTTATATTCTAAGTTTTTCAGTGCAACTCACTCATATACTATGTACTACACTGTGCGTTTCTTATATTCTAAGTTTTTCAGTGCAACTCACTCATATACTATGTACTACACTGTGCATTTCGTGTAATGCGGGTTTTTCAGTAAATTCTAAGTTTTTCAGTGCAACTCACTCATATACTATGTACTACACTGTGCGTTTCTTATATTCTAAGTTTTTCAGTGCAACTCACTCATATACTATGTACTACACTGTGCGTTTCTTATATTCTAAGTTTTTCAGTGCAACTCACTCATATACTATGTACTACACTGTTCGTTTCTTATATTCTAAGTTTTTCAGTGCAACTCACTCATATACTATGTACTACACTGTGCATTTCGTGTAATTTGGGTTTTTCAGTAAATTCTAAGTTTTTCAGTGCAACTCACTCATATACTATGTACTACACTGTGCGTTTCTTATATTCTAAGTTTTTCAGTTCAACTCACTCATATACTATGTACTACACTGTGCGTTTCTTATATTCTAAGTTTTTGAGTGCAACTCACTGATATACTATGTACTACACTGTGCGTTTCTTATATTCTAAGTTTTTCAGTGCAACTCACTCATATACTATATACTACACTGTGCGTTTCTTATATTCTAAGTTTTTCAGTGCAACTCACTCATATACTATGTACTACACTGTGCGTTTCATATATTCTAAGTTTTTCAGTGCAACTCACTCATATACTATGTACTACACTGTGCGTTTCTTATATTCTAAGTTTTTCAGTACAACTCACTCATATACTATGTACTACACTGTGCGTTTCTTATATTCTAAGTTTTTCAG
Organism: Mus caroli; assembly: GCF_978045245.1. NCBI lineage: Eukaryota > Metazoa > Chordata > Mammalia > Rodentia > Muridae > Mus > Mus caroli. Next base: position 152,584 of record NW_028227345.1, read on the forward strand.
TGCAACTCACTCATATACTATGTACTACACTGTGCGTTTCTTATATTCTAAGTTTTTCAGTGCAACTCACTCATATACTATGTACTACACTGTGCGTTTCTTATATTCTAAGTTTTTCAGTGCAACTCACTCATATACTATGTACTACACTGTGCGTTTCTTATATTCTAAGTTTTTCAGTGCAACTCACTCATATACTATGTACTACACTGTGCGTTTCTTATATTCTAAGTTTTTCAGTGCAACTCACTCATATACTATGTACTACACTGTGCATTTCGTGTAATTTGGGTTTTTCAGTAAATTCTAAGTTTTTCAGTGCAACTCACTCATATACTATGTACTACACTGTGCGTTTCTTATATTCTAAGTTTTTCAGTTCAACTCACTCATATACTATGTACTACACTGTGCGTTTCTTATATTCTAAGTTTTTGAGTGCAACTCACTGATATACTATGTACTACACTGTTCGTTTCTTATATTCTAAGTTTTTCAGTGCAACTCACTCATATACTATATACTACACTGTGGGTTTCTTATATTCTAAGTTTTTCAGTGCAACTCACTCATATACTATGTACTACACTGTGCGTTTCATATATTCTAAGTTTTTCAGTGCAACTCACTCATATACTATGTACTACACTGTGCGTTTCTTATATTCTAAGTTTTTCAGTGCAACTCACTCATATACTATGTACTACACTGTGCGTTTCTTATATTCTAAGTTTTTCAGTGCAACTCACTCATATACTATGTACTACACTGTGCGTTTCTTATATTCTAAGTTTTTCAGTGCAACTCACTCATATACTATGTACTACACTGTGCGTTTCTTATATTCTAAGTTTTTCAGTGCAACTCACTCATATACTATGTACTACACTGTGCGTTTCTTATATTCTAAGTTTTTCAGTGCAACTCACTCATATACTATGTACTACACTGTGCGTTTCTTATATTCTAAGTTTTTCAGTGCAACTCACTCATATACTATGTACTACACTGTGCATTTCGTGTAATGCGGGTTTTTCAGTAAATTCTAAGTTTTTCAGTGCAACTCACTCATATACTATGTACTACACTGTGCGTTTCTTATATTCTAAGTTTTTCAGTGCAACTCACTCATATACTATGTACTACACTGTGCGTTTCTTATATTCTAAGTTTTTCAGTGCAACTCACTCATATACTATGTACTACACTGTTCGTTTCTTATATTCTAAGTTTTTCAGTGCAACTCACTCATATACTATGTACTACACTGTGCATTTCGTGTAATTTGGGTTTTTCAGTAAATTCTAAGTTTTTCAGTGCAACTCACTCATATACTATGTACTACACTGTGCGTTTCTTATATTCTAAGTTTTTCAGTTCAACTCACTCATATACTATGTACTACACTGTGCGTTTCTTATATTCTAAGTTTTTGAGTGCAACTCACTGATATACTATGTACTACACTGTGCGTTTCTTATATTCTAAGTTTTTCAGTGCAACTCACTCATATACTATATACTACACTGTGCGTTTCTTATATTCTAAGTTTTTCAGTGCAACTCACTCATATACTATGTACTACACTGTGCGTTTCATATATTCTAAGTTTTTCAGTGCAACTCACTCATATACTATGTACTACACTGTGCGTTTCTTATATTCTAAGTTTTTCAGTGCAACTCACTCATATACTATGTACTACACTGTGCGTTTCTTATATTCTAAGTTTTTCAGTGCAACTCACTCATATACTATGTACTACACTGTGCGTTTCTTATATTCTAAGTTTTTCAGTGCAACTCACTCATATACTATGTACTACACTGTGCGTTTCTTATATTCTAAGTTTTTCAGTGCAACTCACTCATATACTATGTACTACACTGTGCGTTTCTTATATTCTAAGTTTTTCAGTGCAACTCACTCATATACTATGTACTACACTGTGCGTTTCTTATATTCTAAGTTTTTCAGTGCAACTCACTCATATACTATGTACTACACTGTGCGTTTCTTATATTCTAAGTTTTTCAGTGCAACTCACTCATATACTATGTACTACACTGTGCATTTCGTGTAATTTGGGTTTTTCAGTAAATTCTAAGTTTTTCAGTGCAACTCACTCATATACTATGTACTACACTGTGCGTTTCTTATATTCTAAGTTTTTCAGTGCAACTCACTCATATACTATGTACTACACTGTGCGTTTCTTATATTCTAAGTTTTTCAGTGGAACTCACTCATATACTATGTACTACACTGTGCGTTTCTTATATTCTAAGTTTTTCAGTGCAACTCACTCATATACTATGTACTACACTGTGCGTTTCTTATATTCTAAGTTTTTCAGTGCAACTCACTCATATACTATGTACTACACTGTGCGTTTCTTATATTCTAAGTTTTTCAGTGCAACTCACTCATATACTATGTACTACACTGTGCGTTTCTTATATTCTAAGTTTTTCAGTGCAACTCACTCATATACTATGTACTACACTGTGCGTTTCTTATATTCTAAGTTTTTCAGTGCAACTCACTCATATACTATGTACTACACTGTGCGTTTCTTATATTCTAAGTTTTTCAGTGCAACTCACTCATATACTATGTACTACACTGTGCGTTTCTTATATTCTAAGTTTTTCAGTGCAACTCACTCATATACTATGTACTACACTGTGCGTTTCTTATATTCTAAGTTTTTCAGTGGAACTCACTCATATACTATGTACTACACTGTGCGTTTCTTATATTCTAAGTTTTTCAGTGCAACTCACTCATATACTATGTACTACACTGTGCGTTTCTTATATTCTAAGTTTTTCAGTGCAACTCACTCATATACTATGTACTACACTGTGCGTTTCTTATATTCTAAGTTTTTCAGTGCAACTCACTCATATACTATGTACTACACTGTGCGTTTCTTATATTCTAAGTTTTTCAGTGCAACTCACTCATATACTATGTACTACACTGTGCGTTTCTTATATTCTAAGTTTTTCAGTGCAACTCACTCATATACTATGTACTACACTGTGCGTTTCTTATATTCTAAGTTTTTCAGTGCAACTCACTCATATACTATGTACTACACTGTGCATTTCGTGTAATGCGGGTTTTTCAGTAAATTCTAAGTTTTTCAGTGCAACTCACTCATATACTATGTACTACACTGTGCGTTTCTTATATTCTAAGTTTTTCAGTGCAACTCACTCATATACTATGTACTACACTGTGCGTTTCTTATATTCTAAGTTTTTCAGTGCAACTCACTCATATACTATGTACTACACTGTTCGTTTCTTATATTCTAAGTTTTTCAGTGCAACTCACTCATATACTATGTACTACACTGTGCATTTCGTGTAATTTGGGTTTTTCAGTAAATTCTAAGTTTTTCAGTGCAACTCACTCATATACTATGTACTACACTGTGCGTTTCTTATATTCTAAGTTTTTCAGTGCAACTCACTCATATACTATGTACTACACTGTGCGTTTCTTATATTCTAAGTTTTTCAGTGCAACTCACTCATATACTATGTACTACACTGTGCGTTTCTTATATTCTAAGTTTTTCAGTGCAACTCACTCATATACTATGTACTACACTGTGCGTTTCTTATATTCTAAGTTTTTCAGTGCAACTCACTAATATACTATGTACTACACTGTGCGTTTCTTATATTCTAAGTTTTTCAGTGCAACTCACTCATATACTATGTACTACACTGTGCGTTTCTTATATTCTAAGTTTTTCAGTGCAACTCACTCATATACTATGTACTACACTGTGCGTTTCTTATATTCTAAGTTTTTCAGTGGAACTCACTCATATACTATGTACTACACTGTGCGTTTCTTATATTCTAAGTTTTTCAGTGCAACTCACTCATATACTATGTACTACACTGTGCGTTTCTTATATTCTAAGTTTTTCAGTGCAACTCACTCATATACTATGTACTACACTGTGCGTTTCTTATATTCTAAGTTTTTCAGTGCAACTCACTCATATACTATGTACTACACTGTGCGTTTCTTATATTCTAAGTTTTTCAGTGCAACTCACTCATATACTATGTACTACACTGTGCGTTTCTTATATTCTAAGTTTTTCAGTGCAACTCACTCATATACTATGTACTACACTGTGCGTTTCTTATATTCTAAGTTTTTCAGTGCAACTCACTCATATACTATGTACTACACTGTGCATTTCGTGTAATGCGGGTTTTTCAGTAAATTCTAAGTTTTTCAGTGCAACTCACTCATATACTATGTACTACACTGTGCGTTTCTTATATTCTAAGTTTTTCAGTGCAACTCACTCATATACTATGTACTACACTGTGCGTTTCTTATATTCTAAGTTTTTCAGTGCAACTCACTCATATACTATGTACTACACTGTTCGTTTCTTATATTCTAAGTTTTTCAGTGCAACTCACTCATATACTATGTACTACACTGTGCATTTCGTGTAATTTGGGTTTTTCAGTAAATTCTAAGTTTTTCAGTGCAACTCACTCATATACTATGTACTACACTGTGCGTTTCTTATATTCTAAGTTTTTCAGTTCAACTCACTCATATACTATGTACTACACTGTGCGTTTCTTATATTCTAAGTTTTTGAGTGCAACTCACTGATATACTATGTACTACACTGTGCGTTTCTTATATTCTAAGTTTTTCAGTGCAACTCACTCATATACTATGTACTACACTGTGCGTTTCTTATATTCTAAGTTTTTCAGTGCAACTCACTCATATACTATGTACTACACTGTGCGTTTCATATATTCTAAGTTTTTCAGTGCAACTCACTCATATACTATGTACTACACTGTGCGTTTCTTATATTCTAAGTTTTTCAGTGCAACTCACTCATATACTATGTACTACACTGTGCGTTTCTTATATTCTAAGTTTTTCAGTGCAACTCACTCATATACTATGTACTACACTGTGCGTTTCTTATATTCTAAGTTTTTCAGTGCAACTCACTCATATACTATGTACTACACTGTGCGTTTCTTATATTCTAAGTTTTTCAGTGCAACTCACTCATATACTATGTACTACACTGTGCGTTTCTTATATTCTAAGTTTTTCAGTGCAACTCACTCATATACTATGTACTACACTGTGCGTTTCTTATATTCTAAGTTTTTCAGTGCAACTCACTCATATACTATGTACTACACTGTGCGTTTCTTATATTCTAAGTTTTTCAGTGCAACTCACTCATATACTATGTACTACACTGTGCATTTCGTGTAATGCGGGTTTTTCAGTAAATTCTAAGTTTTTCAGTGCAACTCACTCATATACTATGTACTACACTCTGCGTTTCTTATATTCTAAGTTTTTCAGTGCAACTCACTCATATACTATGTACTACACTGTGCGTTTCTTATATTCTAAGTTTTTCAGTGCAACTCACTCATATACTATGTACTACACTGTGCGTTTCTTATATTCTAAGTTTTTCAGTGCAACTCACTCATATACTATGTACTACACTGTGCGTTTCTTATATTCTAAGTTTTTCAGTGCAACTCACTCATATACTATGTACTACACTGTGCATTTCGTGTAATGCGGGTTTTTCAGTAAATTCTAAGTTTTTCAGTGCAACTCACTCATATACTATGTACTACACTGTGCGTTTCTTATATTCTAAGTTTTTCAGTTCAACTCACTCATATACTATGTACTACACTGTGCGTTTCTTATATTCTAAGTTTTTGAGAGCAACTCACTCATATACTATGTACTACACTGTGCGTTTCTTATATTCTAAGTTTTTCAGTGCAACTCACTCATATACTATGTACTACACTGTGCGTTTCTTATATTCTAAGTTTTTCAGTGCAACTCACTCATATACTATGTACTACACTGTGCGTTTCTTATATTCTAAGTTTTTCAGTGCAACTCACTCATATACTATGTACTACACTGTGCGTTTCTTATATTCTAAGTTTTTCAGTGCAACTCACTCATATACTATGTACTACACTGTGCGTTTCTTATATTCTAAGTTTTTCAGTGCAACTCACTCATATACTATGTACTACACTGTGCGTTTCTTATATTCTAAGTTTTTCAGTGCAACTCACTCATATACTATGTACTACACTGTGCGTTTCTTATATTCTAAGTTTTTCAGTGCAACTCACTCATATACTATGTACTACACTGTGCGTTTCTTATATTCTAAGTTTTTCAGTGCAACTCACTCATATACTATGTACTACACTGTGCATTTCGTGTAATGCGGGTTTTTCAGTAAATTCTAAGTTTTTCAGTGCAACTCACTCATATACTATGTACTACACTGTGCGTTTCTTATATTCTAAGTTTTTCAGTTCAACTCACTCATATACTATGTACTACACTATGCGTTTCTTATATTCTAAGTTTTTGAGAGCAACTCACTCATATACTATGTACTACACTGTGCGTTTCTTATATTCTAAGTTTTTCAGTGCAACTCACTCATATACTATGTACTACACTGTGCGTTTCTTATATTCTAAGTTTTTCAGTGCAACTCACTCATATACTATGTACTACACTGTGCGTTTCTTATATTCTAAGTTTTTCAGTGCAACTCACTCATATACTATGTACTACACTGTGCGTTTCTTATATTCTAAGTTTTTCAGTGCAACTCACTCATATACTATGTACTACACTGTGCGTTTCTTATATTCTAAGTTTTTCAGTGCAACTCACTCATATACTATGTACTACACTGTGCGTTTCTTATATTCTAAGTTTTTCAGTGCAACTCACTCATATACTATGTACTACACTGTGCGTTTCTTATATTCTAAGTTTTTCAGTGCAACTCACTCATATACTATGTACTACACTGTGCGTTTCTTATATTCTAAGTTTTTCAGTGCAACTCACTCATATACTATGTACTACACTGTGCATTTCGTGTAATGCGGGTTTTTCAGTAAATTCTAAGTTTTTCAGTGCAACTCACTCATATACTATGTACTACACTGTGCGTTTCTTATATTCTAAGTTTTTCAGTTCAACTCACTCATATACTATGTACTACACTGTGCGTTTCTTATATTCTAAGTTTTTGAGAGCAACTCACTCATATACTATGTACTACACTGTGCGTTTCTTATATTCTAAGTTTTTCAGTGCAACTCACTCATATACTATGTACTACACTGTGCGTTTTTTATATTCTAAGTTTTTCAGTGCAACTCACTCATATACTATGTACTACACTGTGCGTTTCTTATATTCTAAGTTTTTCAGTGCAACTCACTCATATACTATGTACTACACTGTGCGTTTCTTATATTCTAAGTTTTCAGTGCAACTCACTCATATACTATGTACTACACTGTGCGTTTCTTATATTCTAAGTTTTTCAGTGCAACTCACTCATATACTATGTACTACACTGTGCGTTTCTTATATTCTAAGTTTTTCAGTGCAACTCACTCATATACTATGTACTACACTGTGCGTTTCTTATATTCTAAGTTTTTCAGTGCAACTCACTCATATACTATGTACTACACTGTGCGTTTCTTATATTCTAAGTTTTTCAGTGCAACTCACTCATATACTATGTACTACACTGTGCATTTCGTGTAATGCGGGTTTTTCAGTAAATTCTAAGTTTTTCAGTGCAACTCACTCATATACTATGTACTACACTGTGCGTTTCTTATATTCTAAGTTTTTCAGTTCAACTCACTCATATACTATGTACTACACTATGCGTTTCTTATATTCTAAGTTTTTGAGAGCAACTCACTCATATACTATGTACTACACTGTGCGTTTCTTATATTCTAAGTTTTTCAGTGCAACTCACTCATATACTATGTACTACACTGTGCGTTTCTTATATTCTAAGTTTTTCAGTGCAACTCACTCATATACTATGTACTACACTGTGCGTTTCTTATATTCTAAGTTTTTCAGTGCAACTCACTCATATACTATGTACTACACTGTGCGTTTCTTATATTCTAAGTTTTTCAGTGCAACTCACTCATATACTATGTACTACACTGTGCGTTTCTTATATTCTAAGTTTTTCAGTGGAACTCACTCATATACTATGTACTACACTGTGCGTTTCTTATATTCTAAGTTTTTCAGTGCAACTCACTCATATACTATGTACTACACTGTGCGTTTCTTATATTCTAAGTTTTTCAGTGCAACTCACTCATATACTATGTACTACACTGTGCGTTTCTTATATTCTAAGTTTTTCAGTGCAACTCACTCATATACTATGTACTACACTGTGCATTTCGTGTAATGCGGGTTTTTCAGTAAATTCTAAGTTTTTCAGTGCAACTCACTCATATACTATGTACTACACTGTGCGTTTCTTATATTCTAAGTTTTTCAGTTCAACTCACTCATATACTATGTACTACACTGTGCGTTTCTTATATTCTAAGTTTTTGAGAGCAACTCACTCATATACTATGTACTACACTGTGCGTTTCTTATATTCTAAGTTTTTCAGTGCAACTCACTCATATACTATGTACTACACTGTGCGTTTCTTATATTCTAAGTTTTTCAGTGCAACTCACTCATATACTATGTACTACACTGTGCGTTTCTTATATTCTAAGTTTTTCAGTGCAACTCACTCATATACTATGTACTACACTGTGCGTTTCTTATATTCTAAGTTTTCAGTGCAACTCACTCATATACTATGTACTACACTGTGCGTTTCTTATATTCTAAGTTTTTCAGTGCAACTCACTCATATACTATGTACTACACTGTGCGTTTCTTATATTCTAAGTTTTTCAGTGCAACTCACTCATATACTATGTACTACACTGTGCGTTTCTTATATTCTAAGTTTTTCAGTGCAACTCACTCATATACTATGTACTACACTGTGCGTTTCTTATATTCTAAGTTTTTCAGTGCAACTCACTCATATACTATGTACTACACTGTGCATTTCGTGTAATGCGGGTTTTTCAGTAAATTCTAAGTTTTTCAGTGCAACTCACTCATATACTATGTACTACACTGTGCGTTTCTTATATTCTAAGTTTTTCAGTTCAACTCACTCATATACTATGTACTACACTATGCGTTTCTTATATTCTAAGTTTTTGAGAGCAACTCACTCATATACTATGTACTACACTGTGCGTTTCTTATATTCTAAGTTTTTCAGTGCAACTCACTCATATACTATGTACTACACTGTGCGTTTCTTATATTCTAAGTTTTTCAGTGCAACTCACTCATATACTATGTACTACACTGTGCGTTTCTTATATTCTAAGTTTTTCAGTGCAACTCACTCATATACTATGTACTACACTGTGCGTTTCTTATATTCTAAGTTTTTCAGTGCAACTCACTCATATACTATGTACTACACTGTGCGTTTCTTATATTCTAAGTTTTTCAGTGCAACTCACTCATATACTATGTACTACACTGTGCGTTTCTTATATTCTAAGTTTTCAGTGCAACTCACTCATATACTATGTACTACACTGTGCGTTTCTTATATTCTAAGTTTTTCAGTGCAACTCACTCATATACTATGTACTACACTGTGCGTTTCTTATATTCTAAGTTTTTCAGTGCAACTCACTCATATACTATGTACTACACTGTGCGTTTCTTATATTCTAAGTTTTTCAGTGCAACTCACTCATATACTATGTACTACACTGTGCGTTTCTTATATTCTAAGTTTTTCAGTGCAACTCACTCATATACTATGTACTACACTGTGCGTTTCTTATATTCTAAGTTTTTCAGTGCAACTCACTCATATACTATGTACTACACTGTGCATTTCGTGTAATGCGGGTTTTTCAGTAAATTCTAAGTTTTTCAGTGCAACTCACTCATATACTATGTACTACACTGTGCGTTTCTTATATTCTAAGTTTTTCAGTTCAACTCACTCATATACTATGTACTACACTATGCGTTTCTTATATTCTAAGTTTTTGAGAGCAACTCACTCATATACTATGTACTACACTGTGCGTTTCTTATATTCTAAGTTTTTCAGTGCAACTCACTCATATACTATGTACTACACTGTGCGTTTCTTATATTCTAAGTTTTTCAGTGCAACTCACTCATATACTATGTACTACACTGTGCGTTTCTTATATTCTAAGTTTTTCAGTGCAACTCACTCATATACTATGTACTACACTGTGCGTTTCTTATATTCTAAGTTTTTAAGTGCAACTCACTCATATACTATGTACTACAATTTGCGTTTCTCATATTCTAAGTTTTTCAGTGCAACTCACTCATATACTATGTACTACACTGTGCGTTTCTTATATTCTAAGTTTTTCAGTGCAACTCACTCATATACTATGTACTACACTGTGCGTTTCTTATATTCTAAGTTTTTCAGTGCAACTCACTCATATACTATGTACTACACTGTGCGTTTCTTATATTCTAAGTTTTTCAGTGCAACTCACTCATATACTATGTACTACACTGTCCGTTTCTTAAATTCTAAGTTTTTCATTCAACTCACTCATATACTATGTACTACACTGAGCGTTTCTTATATTCTAAGTTTTTCAGTGCAACTCACTCATATACTATGTACTACACTGTGCGTTTCTTATATTCTAAGTTTTTCAGTGCAACTCACTCATATACTATGTACTACACTGTGCGTTTCTTATATTCTAAGTTTTTCAGTGCAACTCACTCATATACTATGTACTACACTGTGCATTTCGTGTAATGCGGGTTTTTCAGTAAATTCTAAGTTTTTCAGTGCAACTCACTCATATACTATGTACTACACTGTGCGTTTCTTATATTCTAAGTTTTTCAGTGCAACTCACTCATATACTATGTACTACACTGTGCGTTTCTTATATTCTAAGTTTTTCAGTGCAACTCACTCATATACTATGTACTACACTGTGCGTTTCTTATATTCTAAGTTTTTGAGTGCAACTCACTCATATACTATGTACTACACTGTGCATTTCGTGTAATGCGGGTTTTTCAGTAAATTCTAAGTTTTTCAGTGCAACTCACTCATATACTATGTACTACACTGTGCGTTTCTTATATTCTAAGTTTTTCAGTTCAACTCACTCATATACTATGTACTACACTGTGCGTTTCTTATATTCTAAGTTTTTGAGTGCAACTCACTGATATACTATGTACTACACTGTGCGTTTCTTATATTCTAAGTTTTTCAGTGCAACTCACTCATATACTATGTACTACACTGTGCGTTTCTTATATTCTAAGTTTTTCAGTGCAACTCACTCATATACTATGTACTACACTGTGCGTTTCATATATTCTAAGTTTTTCAGTGCAACTCACTCATATACTATGTACTACACTGTGCGTTTCTTATATTCTAAGTTTTTCAGTGCAACTCACTCATATACTATGTACTACACTGTCCGTTTCTTAAATTCTAAGTTTTTCATTCAACTCACTCATATACTATGTACTACACTGAGCGTTTCTTATATTCTAAGTTTTTCAGTGCAACTCACTCATATACTATGTACTACACTGTGCGTTTCTTATATTCTAAGTTTTTCAGTGCAACTCACTCATATACTATGTACTACACTGTGCGTTTCTTATATTCTAAGTTTTTCAGTGCAACTCACTCATATACTATGTACTACACTGTGCATTTCGTGTAATGCGGGTTTTTCAGTAAATTCTAAGTTTTTCAGTGCAACTCACTCATATACTATGTACTACACTGTGCGTTTCTTATATTCTAAGTTTTTCAGTGCAACTCACTCATATACTATGTACTACACTGTGCGTTTCTTATATTCTAAGTTTTTCAGTGCAACTCACTCATATACTATGTACTACACTGTGCGTTTCTTATATTCTAAGTTTTTCAGTGCAACTCACTCATATACTATGTACTACACTGTGCATTTCGTGTAATTTGGGTTTTTCAGTAAATTCTAAGTTTTTCAGTTCAACTCACTCATATACTATGTACTACACTGTGCGTTTCTTATATTCTAAGTTTTTGAGTGCAACTCACTGATATACTATGTACTACACTGTGCGTTTCTTATATTCTAAGTTTTTCAGTGCAACTCACTCATATACTATATACTACACTGTGCGTTTCTTATATTCTAAGTTTTTCAGTGCAACTCACTCATATACTATGTACTACACTGTGCGTTTCATATATTCTAAGTTTTTCAGTGCAACTCACTCCTATACTATGTACTACACTGTGCGTTTCTTATATTCTAAGTTTTTCAGTGCAACTCACTCATATACTATGTACTACACTGTGCGTTTCTTATATTCTAAGTTTTTCAGTGCAACTCACTCATATACTATGTACTACACTGTGCGTTTCTTATATTCTAAGTTTTTCAGTGCAACTCACTCATATACTATGTACTACACTGTGCGTTTCTTATATTCTAAGTTTTTCAGTGCAACTCACTCATATACTATGTACTACACTGTGCGTTTCTTATATTCTAAGTTTTTCAGTGCAACTCACTCATATACTATGTACTACACTGTGCGTTTCTTATATTCTAAGTTTTTCAGTGCAACTCACTCATATACTATGTACTACACTGTGCATTTCGTGTAATGCGGGTTTTTCAGTAAATTCTAAGTTTTTCAGTGCAACTCACTCATATACTATGTACTACACTGTGCGTTTCTTATATTCTAAGTTTTTCAGTGCAACTCACTCATATACTATGTACTACACTGTGCGTTTCTTATATTCTAAGTTTTTCAGTGCAACTCACTCATATACTATGTACTACACTGTGCGTTTCTTATATTCTAAGTTTTTCAGTGCAACTCACTCATATACTATGTATTACACTGTGCGTTTCTTATATTCTAAGTTTTTCAGTGCAACTCACTCATATACTATGTACTACACTGTGCATTTCGTGTAATGCGGGTTTTTCAGTAAATTCTAAGTTTTTCAGTGCAACTCATTCATATACTATGTACTACACTGTGCGTTTCTTATATTCTAAGTTTTTCAGTGCAACTCACTCATATACTATGTACTACACTGTGCGTTTCTTATATTCTAAGTTTTTCAGTGCAACTCACTCATATACTATGTACTACACTGTGCATTTCGTGTAATGCGGGTTTTTCAGTAAATTCTAAGTTTTTCAGTGCAACTCACTCATATACTATGTACTACACTGTGCGTTTCTTATATTCTAAGTTTTTCAGTTCAACTCACTCATATACTATGTACTACACTATGCGTTTCTTATATTCTAAGTTTTTGAGAGCAACTCACTCATATACTATGTACTACACTGTGCGTTTCTTATATTCTAAGTTTTTCAGTGCAACTCACTCATATACTATGTACTACACTGTGCGTTTCTTATATTCTAAGTTTTTCAGTGCAACTCACTCATATACTATGTACTACACTGTGCGTTTCTTATATTCTAAGTTTTTCAGTGCAACTCACTCATATACTATGTACTACACTGTGCGTTTCTTATATTCTAAGTTTTTCAGTGCAACTCACTCATATACTATGTACTACACTGTGCGTTTCTTATATTCTAAGTTTTTCAGTGCAACTCACTCATATACTATGTACTACACTGTGCGTTTCTTATATTCTAAGTTTTCAGTGCAACTCACTCATATACTATGTACTACACTGTGCGTTTCTTATATTCTAAGTTTTTCAGTGCAACTCACTCATATACTATGTACTACACTGTGCGTTTCTTATATTCTAAGTTTTTCAGTGCAACTCACTCATATACTATGTACTACACTGTGCGTTTCTTATATTCTAAGTTTTTCAGTGCAACTCACTCATATACTATGTACTACACTGTGCGTTTCTTATATTCTAAGTTTTTCAGTGCAACTCACTCATATACAATGTACTACACTGTGCGTTTCTTATATTCTAAGTTTTTCAGTGCAACTCACTCATATACTATGTACTACACTGTGCATTTCGTGTAATGCGGGTTTTTCAGTAAATTCTAAGTTTTTCAGTGCAACTCACTCATATACTATGTACTACACTGTGCGTTTCTTATATTCTAAGTTTTTCAGTTCAACTCACTCATATACTATGTACTACACTATGCGTTTCTTATATTCTAAGTTTTTGAGAGCAACTCACTCATATACTATGTACTACACTGTGCGTTTCTTATATTCTAAGTTTTTCAGTGCAACTCACTCATATACTATGTACTACACTGTGCGTTTCTTATATTCTAAGTTTTTCAGTGCAACTCACTCATATACTATGTACTACACTGTGCGTTTCTTATATTCTAAGTTTTTCAGTGCAACTCACTCATATACTATGTACTACACTGTGCGTTTCTTATATTCTAAGTTTTTAAGTGCAACTCACTCATATACTATGTACTACAATTTGCGTTTCTTATATTCTAAGTTTTTCAGTGCAACTCACTCATATACTATGTACTACACTGTGCGTTTCTTATATTCTAAGTTTTTCAGTGCAACTCACTCATATACTATGTACTACACTGTGCGTTTCTTATATTCTAAGTTTTTCAGTGCAACTCACTCATATACTATGTACTACACTGTGCGTTTCTTATATTCTAAGTTTTTCAGTGCAACTCACTCATATACTATGTACTACACTGTCCGTTTCTTAAATTCTAAGTTTTTCATTCAACTCACTCATATACTATGTACTACACTGAGCGTTTCTTATATTCTAAGTTTTTCAGTGCAACTCACTCATATACTATGTACTACACTGTGCGTTTCTTATATTCTAAGTTTTTCAGTGCAACTCACTCATATACTATGTACTACACTGTGCGTTTCTTATATTCTAAGTTTTTCAGTGCAACTCACTCATATACTATGTACTACACTGTGCATTTCGTGTAATGCGGGTTTTTCAGTAAATTCTAAGTTTTTCAGTGCAACTCACTCATATACTATGTACTACACTGTGCGTTTCTTATATTCTAAGTTTTTCAGTGCAACTCACTCATATACTATGTACTACACTGTGCGTTTCTTATATTCTAAGTTTTTCAGTGCAACTCACTCATATACTATGTACTACACTGTGCGTTTCTTATATTCTAAGTTTTTGAGTGCAACTCACTCATATACTATGTACTACACTGTGCATTTCGTGTAATGCGGGTTTTTCAGTAAATTCTAAGTTTTTCAGTGCAACTCACTCATATACTATGTACTACACTGTGCGTTTCTTATATTCTAAGTTTTTCAGTTCAACTCACTCATATACTATGTACTACACTGTGCGTTTCTTATATTCTAAGTTTTTGAGTGCAACTCACTGATATACTATGTACTACACTGTGCGTTTCTTATATTCTAAGTTTTTCAGTGCAACTCACTCATATACTATGTACTACACTGTGCGTTTCTTATATTCTAAGTTTTTCAGTGCAACTCACTCATATACTATGTACTACACTGTGCGTTTCATATATTCTAAGTTTTTCAGTGCAACTCACTCATATACTATGTACTACACTGTGCGTTTCTTATATTCTAAGTTTTTCAGTGCAACTCACTCATATACTATGTACTACACTGTCCGTTTCTTAAATTCTAAGTTTTTCATTCAACTCACTCATATACTATGTACTACACTGAGCGTTTCTTATATTCTAAGTTTTTCAGTGCAACTCACTCATATACTATGTACTACACTGTGCGTTTCTTATATTCTAAGTTTTTCAGTGCAACTCACTCATATACTATGTACTACACTGTGCGTTTCTTATATTCTAAGTTTTTCAGTGCAACTCACTCATATACTATGTACTACACTGTGCATTTCGTGTAATGCGGGTTTTTCAGTAAATTCTAAGTTTTTCAGTGCAACTCACTCATATACTATGTACTACACTGTGCGTTTCTTATATTCTAAGTTTTTCAGTGCAACTCACTCATATACTATGTACTACACTGTGCGTTTCTTATATTCTAAGTTTTTCAGTGCAACTCACTCATATACTATGTACTACACTGTGCGTTTCTTATATTCTAAGTTTTTCAGTGCAACTCACTCATATACTATGTACTACACTGTGCATTTCGTGTAATTTGGGTTTTTCAGTAAATTCTAAGTTTTTCAGTTCAACTCACTCATATACTATGTACTACACTGTGCGTTTCTTATATTCTAAGTTTTTGAGTGCAACTCACTGATATACTATGTACTACACTGTGCGTTTCTTATATTCTAAGTTTTTCAGTGCAACTCACTCATATACTATATACTACACTGTGCGTTTCTTATATTCTAAGTTTTTCAGTGCAACTCACTCATATACTATGTACTACACTGTGCGTTTCATATATTCTAAGTTTTTCAGTGCAACTCACTCCTATACTATGTAATACACTGTGCGTTTCTTATATTCTAAGTTTTTCAGTGCAACTCACTCATATACTATGTACTACACTGTGCGTTTCTTATATTCTAAGTTTTTCAGTGCAACTCACTCATATACTATGTACTACACTGTGCGTTTCTTATATTCTAAGTTTTTCAGTGCAACTCACTCATATACTATGTACTACACTGTGCGTTTCTTATATTCTAAGTTTTTCAGTGCAACTCACTCATATACTATGTACTACACTGTGCGTTTCTTATATTCTAAGTTTTTCAGTGCAACTCACTCATATACTATGTACTACACTGTGCGTTTCTTATATTCTAAGTTTTTCAGTGCAACTCACTCATATACTATGTACTACACTGTGCATTTCGTGTAATGCGGGTTTTTCAGTAAATTCTAAGTTTTTCAGTGCAACTCACTCATATACTATGTACTACACTGTGCGTTTCTTATATTCTAAGTTTTTCAGTGCAACTCACTCATATACTATGTACTACACTGTGCGTTTCTTATATTCTAAGTTTTTCAGTGCAACTCACTCATATACTATGTACTACACTGTGCGTTTCTTATATTCTAAGTTTTTCAGTGCAACTCACTCATATACTATGTATTACACTGTGCGTTTCTTATATTCTAAGTTTTTCAGTGCAACTCACTCATATACTATGTACTACACTGTGCATTTCGTGTAATGCGGGTTTTTCAGTAAATTCTAAGTTTTTCAGTGCAACTCATTCATATACTATGTACTACACTGTGCGTTTCTTATATTCTAAGTTTTTCAGTTCAACTCACTCATATACTATGTACTACACTGTGCGTTTCTTATATTCTAAGTTTTTGAGAGCAACTCACTCATATACTATGTACTACACTGTGCGTTTCTTATATTCTAAGTTTTTCAGTGCAACTCACTCATATACTATGTACTACACTGTGCGTTTCTTATATTCTAAGTTTTTCAGTGCAACTCACTCATATACTATGTACTACACTGTGCGTTTCTTATATTCTAAGTTTTTCAGTGCAACTCACTCATATACTATGTACTACACTGTGCGTTTCTTATATTCTAAGTTTTTCAGTGCAACTCACTCATATACTATGTACTACACTGTGCGTTTCTTATATTCTAAGTTTTTCAGTGCAACTCACTCATATACTATGTACTACACTGTGCGTTTCTTATATTCTAAGTTTTTCAGTGCAACTCACTCATATACTATGTACTACACTGTGCGTTTCTTATATTCTAAGTTTTTCAGTGCAACTCACTCATATACTATGTACTACACTGTGCGTTTCTTATATTCTAAGTTTTTCAGTGCAACTCACTCATATACTATGTACTACACTGTGCGTTTCTTATATTCTAAGTTTTTCAGTGCAACTCACTCATATACTATGTACTACACTGAGCGTTTCTTATATTCTAAGTTTTTCAGTGCAACTCACTCATATACTATGTACTACACTGTGCGTTTCTTATATTCTAAGTTTTTCAGTGCAACTCACTCATATACTATGTACTACACTGTGCGTTTCTTATATTCTAAGTTTTTCAGTGCAACTCACTCATATACTATGTACTACACTGTGCGTTTCTTATATTCTAAGTTTTTCAGTGCAACTCACTCATATACTATGTACTACACTGTGCGTTTCTTATATTCTAAGTTTTTCAGTGCAACTCACTCATATACTATGTACTACACTGTGCATTTCGTGTAATGCGGGTTTTTCAGTAAATTCTAAGTTTTTCAGTGCAACTCACTCATATACTATGTACTACACTGTGCGTTTCTTATATTCTAAGTTTTTCAGTGCAACTCACTCATATACTATGTACTACACTGTGCGTTTCTTATATTCTAAGTTTTTCAGTGCAACTCACTCATATACTATGTACTACACTGTGCATTTCGTGTAATTTGGGTTTTTCAGTAAATTCTAAGTTTTTCAGTGCAACTCACTCATATACTATGTACTACACTGTGCGTTTCTTATATTCTAAGTTTTTCAGTTCAACTCACTCATATACTATGTACTACACTGTGCGTTTCTTATATTCTAAGTTTTTGAGTGCAACTCACTCATATACTATGTACTACACTGTGCGTTTCTTATATTCTAAGTTTTTCAGTGCAACTCACTCATATACTATGTACTACACTGTGCGTTTCTTATATTCTAAGTTTTTCAGTGCAACTCACTCATATACTATGTACTACACTGTGCGTTTCTTATATTCTAAGTTTTTCAGTGCAACTCACTCATATACTATGTACTACACTGTGCATTACGTGTAATGCGGGTTTTTCAGTAAATTCTAAGTTTTTCAGTGCAACTCACTCATATACTATGTACTACACTGTGCGTTTCTTATATTCAAGTTTTTCAGTTCAACTCACTCATATACTATGTACTACACTGTGCGTTTCTTATATTCTAAGTTTTTGAGAGCAACTCACTCATATACTATGTACTACACTGTGCGTTTCTTATATTCTAAGTTTTTCAGTGCAACTCACTCATATACTATGTACTACACTGTGCGTTTCTTATATTCTATGTTTTTCAGTGCAACTCACTCATATACTATGTACTACACTGTGCATTTCGTGTATTGCGGGTTTTTCAGTAAATTCTAAGTTTTTCAGTGCAACTCACTCATATACTATGTACTACACTGTGCATTTCGTGTAATGCGGGTTTTTCAGTAAATTCTAAGTTTTTGAGTGCAACTCACTCATATACTATGTACTACACTGTGCGTTTCTTATATTCTAAGTTTTTGAGTGCAACTCACTCATATACTATGTACTACACTGTGCGTTTCTTATATTCTAAGTTTTTCAGTGCAACTCACTCATACTATGTACTACACTGTGCGTTTCTTATATTCTAAGTTTTTCAGTGCAACTCACTCATATACTATGTACTACACTGTGCGTTTCTTATATTCTAAGTTTTTCAGTGCAACTCACTCATATACTATGTACTACACTGTGCGTTTCTTATATTCTAAGTTTTTCAGTGCAACTCACTCATATACTATGTACTACACTGTGCGTTTCTTATATTCTAAGTTTTTCAGTGCAACTCACTCATATACTATGTACTACACTGTGCGTTTCTTATATTCTAAGTTTTTCAGTGCAACTCACTCATATACTATGTACTACACTGTGCATTTCGTGTATTGCGGGTTTTTCAGTAAATTCTAAGTTTTTCAGTGCAACTCACTCATATGGTATGTACTACACTGTGCATTTCGTGTAATGCGGGTTTTTCAGTAAATTCTAAGTTTTTGAGTGCAACTCACTCATATACTATGTACTACACTGTGCGTTTCTTATATTCTAAGTTTTTGAGTGCAACTCACTCATATACTATGTACTACACTGTGCGTTTCTTATATTCTTAGTATTTCAGTGCAACTCACTCATACTATGTACTACACTGTGCGTTTCTTATATTCTAAATTTTTCAGTGCAACTCACTCATATACTATGTACTACACTGTGCGTTTCTTATATTCTAAGTTTTTCAGTGCAACTCACTCATATACTATATACTACACTGTGCGTTTCTTATATTCTAAGTTTTTCAGTGCAACTCACTCATATACTATGTACTACACTGTGCGTTTCTTATATTCTAAGTTTTTCAGTGCAACTCACTCATATACTATGTACTACACTGTGCGTTTCTTATATTCTAAGTTTTTCAGTGCAACTCACTCATATACTATGTACTACACTGTGCGTTTCTTATATTCTAAGTTTTTCAGTGCAACTCACTCATATACTATGTACTACACTGTGCGTTTCTTATATTCTAAGTTTTTCAGTGCAACTCACTCATATACTATGTACTACACTGTGCATTTCGTGTAATTTGGGTTTTTCAGTAAATTCTAAGTTTTTCAGTGCAACTCACTCATATACTATGTACTACACTGTGCGTTTCTTATATTCTAAGTTTTTGAGTGCAACTCACTCATATACTATGTACTACACTGTGCGTTTCTTATATTCTAAGTTTTTCAGTGCAACTCACTCATATACTATGTACTACACTGTGCGTTTCTTATATTCTTAGTTTTTCAGTGCAACTCACTCATATACTATGTACTACACTGTGCGTTTCATATATTCTAAGTTTTTCAGTGCAACTCACTCATATACTATGTACTACACTGTGCGTTTCTTATATTCTAAGTTTTTCAGTGCAACTCACTCATATACTATGTACTACACTGTGCGTTTCTTATATTCTAAGTTTTTCAGTGCAACTCACTCATATACTATGTACTACACTGTGCGTTTCTTATATTCTAAGTTTTTCAGTGCAACTCACTCATATACTATGTACTACACTGTGCGTTTCTTATATTCTAAGTTTTTCAGTGCAACTCACTCATATACTATGTACTACACTGTGCGTTTCTTATATTCTAAGTTTTTCAGTGCAACTCACTCATATACTATGTACTACACTGTGCGTTTCTTATATTCTAAGTTTTTCAGTGCAACTCACTCATATACTATGTACTACACTGTGCATTACGTGTAATGCGGGTTTTTCAGTAAATTCTAAGTTTTTCAGTGCAACTCACTCATATACTATGTACTACACTGTGCGTTTCTTATATTCTAAGTTTTTCAGTTCAACTCACTCATATACTATGTACTACACTGTGCGTTTCTTATATTCTAAGTTTTTGAGAGCAACTCACTCATATACTATGTACTACACTGTGCGTTTCTTATATTCTAAGTTTTTCAGTGCAACTCACTCATATACTATGTACTACACTGTGCGTTTCTTATATTCTAAGTTTTTCAGTGCAACTCACTCATATACTATGTACTACACTGTGCGTTTCTTATATTCTAAGTTTTTCAGTGCAACTCACTCATATACTATGTACTACACTGTGCGTTTCTTATATTCTAAGTTTTTCAGTGCAACTCACTCATATACTATGTACTACACTGTGCGTTTCTTATATTCTAAGTTTTTCAGTGCAACTCACTCATATACTATGTACTACACTGTGCGTTTCTTATATTCTAAGTTTTTCAGTGCAACTCACTCATATACTATGTACTACACTGTGCATTTCGTGTATTGCGGGTTTTTCAGTAAATTCTAAGTTTTTCAGTGCAACTCACTCATATGCTATGTACTACACTGTGCATTTCGTGTAATGCGGGTTTTTCAGTAAATTCTAAGTTTTTGAGTGCAACTCACTCATATACTATGTACTACACTGTGCGTTTCTTATATTCTAAGTTTTTGAGTGCAACTCACTCATATACTATGTACTACACTGTGCGTTTCTTATATTCTAAGTTTTTCAGTGCAACTCACTCATATACTATGTACTACACTGTGCGTTTCTTATATTCTAAGTTTTTTAGTGCAACTCACTCATATACTATGTACTACACTGTGCGTTTCTTATATTCTAAGTTTTTCAGTGCAACTCACTCATATACTATGTACTACACTGTGCGTTTCTTATATTCTAAGTTTTTCAGTGCAACTCACTCATATACTATGTACTACACTGTGCGTTTCTTATATTCTAAGTTTTTCAGTGCAACTCACTCATATACTATGTACTACACTGTGCATTTCGTGTATTGCGGGTTTTTCAGTAAATTCTAAGTTTTTCAGTGCAACTCACTCATATGCTATGTACTACACTGTGCATTTCGTGTAATGCGGGTTTTTCAGTAAATTCTAAGTTTTTGAGTGCAACTCACTCATATACTATGTACTACACTGTGCGTTTCTTATATTCTAAGTTTTTGAGTGCAACTCACTCATATACTATGTACTACACTGTGCGTTTCTTATATTCTAAGTTTTTCAGTGCAACTCACTCATACTATGTACTACACTGTGCGTTTCTTATATTCTAAATTTTTCAGTGCAACTCACTCATATACTATGTACTACACTGTGCGTTTCTTATATTCTAAGTTTTTCAGTGCAACTCACTCATATACTATGTACTACACTGTGCGTTTCTTATATTCTAAGTTTTTCAGTGCAACTCACTCATATACTATGTACTACACTGTGCGTTTCTTATATTCTAAGTTTTTCAGTGCAACTCACTCATATACTATGTACTACACTGTGCGTTTCTTATATTCTAAGTTTTTCAGTGCAACTCACTCATATACTATGTACTACACTGTGCGTTTCTTATATTCTAAGTTTTTCAGTGCAACTCACTCATATACTATGTACTACACTGTGCGTTTCTTATATTCTAAGTTTTTCAGTGCAACTCACTCATATACTATGTACTACACTGAGCGTTTCTTATATTCTAAGTTTTTCAGTGCAACTCACTCATATACTATGTACTACACTGTGCGTTTCTTATATTCTAAGTTTTTCAGTGCAACTCACTCATATACTATGTACTACACTGTGCGTTTCTTATATTCTAAGTTTTTCAGTGCAACTCACTCATATACTATGTACTACACTGTGCGTTTCTTATATTCTAAGTTTTTCAGTGCAACTCACTCATATACTATGTACTACACTGTGCATTTCGTGTAATGCGGGTTTTTCAGTAAATTCTAAGTTTTTCAGTGCAACTCACTCATATACTATGTACTACACTGTGCGTTTCTTATATTCTAAGTTTTTCAGTGCAACTCACTCATATACTATGTACTACACTGTGCGTTTCTTATATTCTAAGTTTTTCAGTGCAACTCACTCATATACTATGTACTACACTGTGCGTTTCTTATATTCTAAGTTTTTCAGTGCAACTCACTCATATACCATGTACTACACTGTGCGTTTCTTATATTCTAAGTTTTTCAGTGCAACTCACTCATATACTATGTACTACACTGTGCATTTCGTGTAATGCGTGTTTTTCAGTAAATTCTACGTTTTTCAGTGCAACTCACTCATATACTATGTACTACACTGTCCGTTTCTTATATTCTAAGTTTTTCAGTTCAACTCACTCATATACTATGTACTACACTGTGCGTTTCTTATATTCTAAGTTTTTGAGTGCAACTCACTCATATACTATGTACTACACTGTGCGTTTCTTATATTCTAAGTTTCTCAGTGCAACTCACTCATATACTATGTACTACACTGTGCGTTTCTTATATTCTAAGTTTTTCAGTACAACTCACTCATATACTATGTACTACACTGTGCGTTTCTTATATTCTAAGTTTTTCAGTGCAACTCACTCATATACTATGTACTACACTGTGCATTTCGTGTAATGCGGGTTTTTCAGTAAATTCTAAGTTTTTCAGTGCAACTCACTCATATACTATGTACTACACTGTGCGTTTCTTATATTCTAAGTTTTTCAGTGCAACTCACTCATATACTATGTACTACACTGTGCGTTTCTTATATTCTAAGTTTTTCAGTGCAACTCACTCATATACTATGTACTACACTGTGCGTTTCTTATATTCTAAGTTTTTCAGTGCAACTCACTCATATACTATGTACTACACTGTGCGTTTCTTATATTCTAAGTTTTTCAGTGCAACTCACTCATATACTATGTACTACACTGTGCGTTTCTTATATTCTAAGTTTTTCAGTGCAACTCACTCATATACTATGTACTACACTGTGCGTTTCTTATATTCTAAGTTTTTGAGTGCAACTCACTCATATACTATGTACTACACTGTGCGTTTCTTATATTCTAAGTTTTTCAGTGCAACTCACTCATATACTATGTACTACACTGTGCGTTTCTTATATTCTAAGTTTTTCAGTGCAACTCACTCATATACTATGTACTACACTGTGCGTTTCTTATATTCTAAGTTTTTCAGTGCAACTCACTCATATACTATGTACTACACTGTGCATTTCGTGTAATGCGGGTTTTTCAGTAAATTCTAAGTTTTTCAGTGCAACTCACTCATATACTATGTACTACACTGTGCGTTTCTTATATTCTAAGTTTTTCAGTGCAACTCACTCATATACTATGTACTACACTGTGCGTATCTTATATTCTAAGTTTTTCAGTGCAACTCACTCATATACTATGTACTACACTGTGCGTTTCTTATATTCTAAGTTTTTCAGTGCAACTCACTCATATACTATGTACTACACTGTGCATTTCGTGTAATGCGGGTTTTTCAGTAAATTCTAAGTTTTTCAGTGCAACTCACTCATATACTTTGTACTACACTGTGCGTTTCTTATAATCTAAGTTTTTCAGTTCAACTCACTCATATACTATGTACTACACTGTGCGTTTCTTATATTCTAAGTTTTTGAGTGCAACTCACTCATATACTATGTACTACACTGTGCGTTTCTTATATTCTAAGTTTTTCAGTGCAACTCACTCATATACTATGTACTACACTGTGCATTTCGTGTAATGCGGGTTTTTCAGTAAATTCTAAGTTTTTCAGTGCAACTCACTCATATACTATGTACTACACTGTGCGTTTCTTATATTCTAAGTTTTTCAGTGCAACTCACTCATATACTATGTACTACACTGTGCGTTTCTTATATTCTAAGTTTTTCAGTGCAACTCACTCATATACTATGTACTACACTGTGCGTTTCTTATATTCTAAGTTTTTCAGTGCAACTCACTCATATACTATGTACTACACTGTGCGTTTCTTATATTCTAAGTTTTTCAGTGCAACTCACTCATATACTATGTACTACACTGTGCGTTTCTTATATTCTAAGTTTTTCAGTGCAACTCACTCATATACTATGTACTACACTGTGCGTTTCTTATATTCTAAGTTTTTCAGTGCAACTCACTCATATACTATGTACTACACTGTGCGTTTCTTATATTCTAAGTTTTTCAGTGCAACTCACTCATATACTATGTACTACACTGTGCGTTTCTTATATTCTAAGTTTTTCAGTGCAACTCACTCATATACTATGTACTACACTGAGCGTTTCTTATATTCTAAATTTTTCAGTGCAACTCACTCATATACTATGTACTACACTGTGCGTTTCTTATATTCTAAGTTTTTCAGTGCAACTCACTCATATACTATGTACTACACTGTGCGTTTCTTATATACTAAGTTTTTCAGTGCAACTCACTCATATACTATGTACTACACTGTGCGTTTCTTATATTCTAAGTTTTTCAGTGCAACTCACTCATATACTATGTACTACACTGTGCGTTTCTTATATTCTAAGTTTTTCAGTGCAACTCACTCATATACTATGTACTACACTGTGCATTTCGTGTAATGCGGGTTTTTCAGTAAATTCTAAGTTTTTCAGTGCAACTCACTCATATACTATGTACTACACTGTGCGTTTCTTATATTCTAAGTTTTTCAGTGCAACTCACTCATATACTATGTACTACACTGTGCGTTTCTTATATTCTAAGTTTTTCCGTGCAACTCACTCATATACTATGTACTACACTGTGCGTTTCTTATATTCTAAGTTTTTGAGTGCAACTCACTCATATACTATGTACTACACTGTGCGTTTCTTATATTCTAAGTTTTTCAGTTCAACTCACTCATATACTATGTACTACACTGTGCGTTTCCTATATTCTAAGTTTTTGAGTGCAACTCACTCATATACTATGTACTACACTGTGCGTTTCTTATATTCTAAGTTTTTCAGTGCAACTCACTCATATAGTATGTACTACACTGTGCGTTTCTTATATTCTAAGTTTTTCAGTGCAACTCACTCATATACTATGTACTACACTGTGCGTTTCTTATATTCTAAGTTTTTCAGTGCAACTCACTCATATACTATGTACTACACTGTGCGTTTCTTATATTCTAAGTTTTTCAGTGCAACTCACTCATATACTATGTACTACACTGTGCGTTTCTTATATTCTAAGTTTTTCAGTGCAACTCACTCATATACTATGTACTACACTGTGCGTTTCTTATATTCTAAGTTTTTCAGTGCAACTCACTCATATACTATGTACTACACTGTGCGTTTCTTATATTCTAAGTTTTTCAGTGCAACTCACTCATATACTATGTACTACACTGTGCGTTTCTTATATTCTAAGTTTTTCAGTGCAACTCACTCATATACTATGTACTACACTGTGCATTTCGTGTATTGCGGGTTTTTCAGTAAATTCTAAGTTTTTCAGTGCAACTCACTCATATGCTATGTACTACACTGTGCATTTCGTGTAATGCGGGTTTTTCAGTAAATTCTAAGTTTTTGAGTGCAACTCACTCATATACTATGTACTACACTGTGCGTTTCTTATATTCTAAGTTTTTGAGTGCAACTCACTCATATACTATGTACTACACTGTGCGTTTCTTATATTCTAAGTTTTTCAGTGCAACTCACTCATATACTATGTACTACACTGTGCGTTTCTTATATTCTAAGTTTTTTAGTGCAACTCACTCATATACTATGTACTACACTGTGCGTTTCTTATATTCTAAGTTTTTCAGTGCAACTCACTCATATACTATGTACTACACTGTGCGTTTCTTATATTCTAAGTTTTTCAGTGCAACTCACTCATATACTATGTACTACACTGTGCGTTTCTTATATTCTAAGTTTTTCAGTGCAACTCACTCATATACTATGTACTACACTGTGCATTTCGTGTATTGCGGGTTTTTCAGTAAATTCTAAGTTTTTCAGTGCAACTCACTCATATGCTATGTACTACACTGTGCATTTCGTGTAATGCGGGTTTTTCAGTAAATTCTAAGTTTTTGAGTGCAACTCACTCATATACTATGTACTACACTGTGCGTTTCTTATATTCTAAGTTTTTGAGTGCAACTCACTCATATACTATGTACTACACTGTGCGTTTCTTATATTCTAAGTTTTTCAGTGCAACTCACTCATACTATGTACTACACTGTGCGTTTCTTATATTCTAAATTTTTCAGTGCAACTCACTCATATACTATGTACTACACTGTGCGTTTCTTATATTCTAAGTTTTTCAGTGCAACTCACTCATATACTATGTACTACACTGTGCGTTTCTTATATTCTAAGTTTTTCAGTGCAACTCACTCATATACTATGTACTACACTGTGCGTTTCTTATATTCTAAGTTTTTCAGTGCAACTCACTCATATACTATGTACTACACTGTGCGTTTCTTATATTCTAAGTTTTTCAGTGCAACTCACTCATATACTATGTACTACACTGTGCGTTTCTTATATTCTAAGTTTTTCAGTGCAACTCACTCATATACTATGTACTACACTGTGCGTTTCTTATATTCTAAGTTTTTCAGTGCAACTCACTCATATACTATGTACTACACTGAGCGTTTCTTATATTCTAAGTTTTTCAGTGCAACTCACTCATATACTATGTACTACACTGTGCGTTTCTTATATTCTAAGTTTTTCAGTGCAACTCACTCATATACTATGTACTACACTGTGCGTTTCTTATATTCTAAGTTTTTCAGTGCAACTCACTCATATACTATGTACTACACTGTGCGTTTCTTATATTCTAAGTTTTTCAGTGCAACTCACTCATATACTATGTACTACACTGTGCATTTCGTGTAATGCGGGTTTTTCAGTAAATTCTAAGTTTTTCAGTGCAACTCACTCATATACTATGTACTACACTGTGCGTTTCTTATATTCTAAGTTTTTCAGTGCAACTCACTCATATACTATGTACTACACTGTGCGTTTCTTATATTCTAAGTTTTTCAGTGCAACTCACTCATATACTATGTACTACACTGTGCGTTTCTTATATTCTAAGTTTTTCAGTGCAACTCACTCATATACCATGTACTACACTGTGCGTTTCTTATATTCTAAGTTTTTCAGTGCAACTCACTCATATACTATGTACTACACTGTGCATTTCGTGTAATGCGTGTTTTTCAGTAAATTCTACGTTTTTCAGTGCAACTCACTCATATACTATGTACTACACTGTCCGTTTCTTATATTCTAAGTTTTTCAGTTCAACTCACTCATATACTATGTACTACACTGTGCGTTTCTTATATTCTAAGTTTTTGAGTGCAACTCACTCATATACTATGTACTACACTGTGCGTTTCTTATATTCTAAGTTTCTCAGTGCAACTCACTCATATACTATGTACTACACTGTGCGTTTCTTATATTCTAAGTTTTTCAGTACAACTCACTCATATACTATGTACTACACTGTGCGTTTCTTATATTCTAAGTTTTTCAGTGCAACTCACTCATATACTATGTACTACACTGTGCATTTCGTGTAATGCGGGTTTTTCAGTAAATTCTAAGTTTTTCAGTGCAACTCACTCATATACTATGTACTACACTGTGCGTTTCTTATATTCTAAGTTTTTCAGTGCAACTCACTCATATACTATGTACTACACTGTGCGTTTCTTATATTCTAAGTTTTTCAGTGCAACTCACTCATATACTATGTACTACACTGTGCGTTTCTTATATTCTAAGTTTTTCAGTGCAACTCACTCATATACTATGTACTACACTGTGCGTTTCTTATATTCTAAGTTTTTCAGTGCAACTCACTCATATACTATGTACTACACTGTGCGTTTCTTATATTCTAAGTTTTTCAGTGCAACTCACTCATATACTATGTACTACACTGTGCGTTTCTTATATTCTAAGTTTTTGAGTGCAACTCACTCATATACTATGTACTACACTGTGCGTTTCTTATATTCTAAGTTTTTCAGTGCAACTCACTCATATACTATGTACTACACTGTGCGTTTCTTATATTCTAAGTTTTTCAGTGCAACTCACTCATATACTATGTACTACACTGTGCGTTTCTTATATTCTAAGTTTTTCAGTGCAACTCACTCATATACTATGTACTACACTGTGCATTTCGTGTAATGCGGGTTTTTCAGTAAATTCTAAGTTTTTCAGTGCAACTCACTCATATACTATGTACTACACTGTGCGTTTCTTATATTCTAAGTTTTTCAGTGCAACTCACTCATATACTATGTACTACACTGTGCGTTTCTTATATTCTAAGTTTTTCAGTGCAACTCACTCATATACTATGTACTACACTGTGCGTTTCTTATATTCTAAGTTTTTCAGTGCAACTCACTCATATACTATGTACTACACTGTGCATTTCGTGTAATGCGGGTTTTTCAGTAAATTCTAAGTTTTTCAGTGCAACTCACTCATATACTTTGTACTACACTGTGCGTTTCTTATAATCTAAGTTTTTCAGTTCAACTCACTCATATACTATGTACTACACTGTGCGTTTCTTATATTCTAAGTTTTTGAGTGCAACTCACTCATATACTATGTACTACACTGTGCGTTTCTTATATTCTAAGTTTTTCAGTGCAACTCACTCATATACTATGTACTACACTGTGCATTTCGTGTAATGCGGGTTTTTCAGTAAATTCTAAGTTTTTCAGTGCAACTCACTCATATACTATGTACTACACTGTGCGTTTCTTATATTCTAAGTTTTTCAGTGCAACTCACTCATATACTATGTACTACACTGTGCGTTTCTTATATTCTAAGTTTTTCAGTGCAACTCACTCATATACTATGTACTACACTGTGCGTTTCTTATATTCTAAGTTTTTCAGTGCAACTCACTCATATACTATGTACTACACTGTGCGTTTCTTATATTCTAAGTTTTTCAGTGCAACTCACTCATATACTATGTACTACACTGTGCGTTTCTTATATTCTAAGTTTTTCAGTGCAACTCACTCATATACTATGTACTACACTGTGCGTTTCTTATATTCTAAGTTTTTCAGTGCAACTCACTCATATACTATGTACTACACTGTGCGTTTCTTATATTCTAAGTTTTTCAGTGCAACTCACTCATATACTATGTACTACACTGTGCGTTTCTTATATTCTAAGTTTTTCAGTGCAACTCACTCATATACTATGTACTACACTGAGCGTTTCTTATATTCTAAATTTTTCAGTGCAACTCACTCATATACTATGTACTACACTGTGCGTTTCTTATATTCTAAGTTTTTCAGTGCAACTCACTCATATACTATGTACTACACTGTGCGTTTCTTATATACTAAGTTTTTCAGTGCAACTCACTCATATACTATGTACTACACTGTGCGTTTCTTATATTCTAAGTTTTTCAGTGCAACTCACTCATATACTATGTACTACACTGTGCGTTTCTTATATTCTAAGTTTTTCAGTGCAACTCACTCATATACTATGTACTACACTGTGCATTTCGTGTAATGCGGGTTTTTCAGTAAATTCTAAGTTTTTCAGTGCAACTCACTCATATACTATGTACTACACTGTGCGTTTCTTATATTCTAAGTTTTTCAGTGCAACTCACTCATATACTATGTACTACACTGTGCGTTTCTTATATTCTAAGTTTTTCCGTGCAACTCACTCATATACTATGTACTACACTGTGCGTTTCTTATATTCTAAGTTTTTGAGTGCAACTCACTCATATACTATGTACTACACTGTGCGTTTCTTATATTCTAAGTTTTTCAGTTCAACTCACTCATATACTATGTACTACACTGTGCGTTTCCTATATTCTAAGTTTTTGAGTGCAACTCACTCATATACTATGTACTACACTGTGCGTTTCTTATATTCTAAGTTTTTCAGTGCAACTCACTCATATAGTATGTACTACACTGTGCGTTTCTTATATTCTAAGTTTTTCAGTGCAACTCACTCATATACTATGTACTACACTGTGCGTTTCTTATATTCTAAGTTTTTCAGTGCAACTCACTCATATACTATGTACTACACTGTGCGTTTCTTATATTCTAAGTTTTTCAGTACAACTCACTCATATACTATGTACTACACTGTGCGTTTCTTATATTCTAAGTTTTTCAGTGCAACTCACTCATATACTATGTACTACACTGTGCATTTCGTGTAATGCGGGTTTTTCAGTAAATTCTAAGTTTTTCAGTGCAACTCACTCATATACTATGTACTACACTGTGCGTTTCTTATATTCTAAGTTTTTCAGTGCAACTCACTCATATACTATGTACTACACTGTGCGTTTCTTATATTCTAAGTTTTTCAGTGCAACTCACTCATATACTATGTACTACACTGTGCGTTTCTTATATTCTAAGTTTTTCAGTGCAACTCACTCATATACTATGTACTACACTGTGCGTTTCTTATATTCTAAGTTTTTCAGTGCAACTCACTCATATACTATGTACTACACTGTGCGTTTCTTATATTCTAAGTTTTTCAGTGCAACTCACTCATATACTATGTACTACACTGTGCGTTTCTTATATTCTAAGTTTTTGAGTGCAACTCACTCATATACTATGTACTACACTGTGCGTTTCTTATATTCTAAGTTTTTCAGTGCAACTCACTCATATACTATGTACTACACTGTGCGTTTCTTATATTCTAAGTTTTTCAGTGCAACTCACTCATATACTATGTACTACACTGTGCGTTTCTTATATTCTAAGTTTTTCAGTGCAACTCACTCATATACTATGTACTACACTGTGCATTTCGTGTAATGCGGGTTTTTCAGTAAATTCTAAGTTTTTCAGTGCAACTCACTCATATACTATGTACTACACTGTGCGTTTCTTATATTCTAAGTTTTTCAGTGCAACTCACTCATATACTATGTACTACACTGTGCGTTTCTTATATTCTAAGTTTTTCAGTGCAACTCACTCATATACTATGTACTACACTGTGCATTTCTTATATTCTAAGTTTTTCAGTGCAACTCACTCATATACTATGTACTACACTGTGCATTTCGTGTAATGCGGGTTTTTCAGTAAATTCTAAGTTTTTCAGTGCAACTCACTCATATACTTTGTACTACACTGTGCGTTTCTTATAATCTAAGTTTTTCAGTTCAACTCACTCATATACTATGTACTACACTGTGCGTTTCTTATATTCTAAGTTTTTGAGTGCAACTCACTCATATACTATGTACTACACTGTGCGTTTCTTATATTCTAAGTTTTTCAGTGCAACTCACTCATATACTATGTACTACACTGTGCATTTCGTGTAATGCGGGTTTTTCAGTAAATTCTAAGTTTTTCAGTGCAACTCACTCATATACTATGTACTACACTGTGCGTTTCTTATATTCTAAGTTTTTCAGTGCAACTCACTCATATACTATGTACTACACTGTGCGTTTCTTATATTCTAAGTTTTTCAGTGCAACTCACTCATATACTATGTACTACACTGTGCGTTTCTTATATTCTAAGTTTTTCAGTGCAACTCACTCATATACTATGTACTACACTGTGCGTTTCTTATATTCTAAGTTTTTCAGTGCAACTCACTCATATACTATGTACTACACTGTGCGTTTCTTATATTCTAAGTTTTTCAGTGCAACTCACTCATATACTATGTACTACACTGTGCGTTTCTTATATTCTAAGTTTTTCAGTGCAACTCACTCATATACTATGTACTACACTGTGCGTTTCTTATATTCTAAGTTTTTCAGTGCAACTCACTCATATACTATGTACTACACTGTGCGTTTCTTATATTCTAAGTTTTTCAGTGCAACTCACTCATATACTATGTACTACACTGAGCGTTTCTTATATTCTAAATTTTTCAGTGCAACTCACTCATATACTATGTACTACACTGTGCGTTTCTTATATTCTAAGTTTTTCAGTGCAACTCACTCATATACTATGTACTACACTGTGCGTTTCTTATATACTAAGTTTTTCAGTGCAACTCACTCATATACTATGTACTACACTGTGCGTTTCTTATATTCTAAGTTTTTCAGTGCAACTCACTCATATACTATGTACTACACTGTGCGTTTCTTATATTCTAAGTTTTTCAGTGCAACTCACTCATATACTATGTACTACACTGTGCATTTCGTGTAATGCGGGTTTTTCAGTAAATTCTAAGTTTTTCAGTGCAACTCACTCATATACTATGTACTACACTGTGCGTTTCTTATATTCTAAGTTTTTCAGTGCAACTCACTCATATACTATGTACTACACTGTGCGTTTCTTATATTCTAAGTTTTTCCGTGCAACTCACTCATATACTATGTACTACACTGTGCGTTTCTTATATTCTAAGTTTTTGAGTGCAACTCACTCATATACTATGTACTACACTGTGCGTTTCTTATATTCTAAGTTTTTCAGTTCAACTCACTCATATACTATGTACTACACTGTGCGTTTCCTATATTCTAAGTTTTTGAGTGCAACTCACTCATATACTATGTACTTCACTGTGCGTTTCTTATATTCTAAGTTTTTCAGTGCAACTCACTCATATAGTATGTACTACACTGTGCGTTTCTTATATTCTAAGTTTTTCAGTGCAACTCACTCATATACTATGTACTACACTGTGCGTTTCTTATATTCTAAGTTTTTCAGTGCAACTCACTCATATACTATGTACTACACTGTGCGTTTCTTATATTCTAAGTTTTTCAGTGCAACTCACTCATATACTATGTACTACACTGTGCGTTTCTTATATTCTAAGTTTTTCAGTGCAACTCACTCATATACTATGTACTACACTGTGCGTTTCTTATATTCTAAGTTTTTCAGTGCAACTCACTCATATACTATGTACTACACTGTGCGTTTCTTATATTCTAAGTTTTTCAGTGCAACTCACTCATATACTATGTACTACACTGTGCATTTCGTGTAATGCGGGTTTTTCAGTAAATTCTAAGTTTTTCAGTGCAACTCACTCATATACTATGTACTACACTGTGCGTTTCTTATATTCTAAGTTTTTCAGTGCAACTCACTCATATACTATGTACTACACTGTGCGTTTCTTATATTCTAAGTTTTTCAGTGCAACTCGCTCATATACTATGTACTACACTGTGCGTTTCTTATATTCTATTTTCAGTGCAACCCACTCATATACTATGTACTACACTGTGCGTTTCTTATATTCTAAGTTTTTCAGTGCAACTCACTCATATACTATGTACTACACTGTGCGTTTCTTATATTCTAAGTTTTTCAGTGCAACTCACTCATATGCTATGTACTACACTGTGCATTTCGTGTAATGCGGGTTTTTCAGTAAATTCTAAGTTTTTGAGTGCAACTCACTCATATACTATGTACTACACTGTGCGTTTCTTATATTCTAAGTTTTTGAGTGCAACTCACTCATATACTATGTACTACACTGTGCGTTTCTTATATTCTAAGTTTTTCAGTGCAACTCACTCATATACTATGTACTACACTGTTCGTTTCTTATATTCTAAGTTTTTCAGTGCAACTCACTCATATACTATGTACTACACTTTGCGTTTCTTATATTCTAAGTTTTTCAGTGCAACTCACTCATATACTATGTACTACACTGTGCGTTTCTTATATTCTAAGTTTTTCAGTGCAACTCACTCATATACTATGTACTACACTGTGCATTTCGTGTAATGCGGTTTTTTCAGTATATTCTAAGTTTTTCAGTGCAACTCACTCATATACTATGTACTACACTGTGCGTTTCTTATATTCTAAGTTTTTCAGTGCAACTCACTCATATACTATGTACTACACTGTGCGTTTCTTATATTCTAAGTTTTTCAGTGCAACTCACTCATATACTATGTACTACACTGTGCGTTTCTTATATTCTAAGTTTTTCAGTGCAACTCACTCATATACTATGTACTACACTGTGCGTTTCTTATATTCTAAGTTTTTCAGTGCAACTCACTCATATACTATGTACTACACTGTGCGTTTCTTATATTCTAAGTTTTTCAGTGCAACTCACTCATATACTATGTACTACACTGTGCGTTTCTTATATTCTAAGTTTTTCAGTGCAACTCACTCATATACTATGTACTACACTGTGCATTTCGTGTAATGCGGGTTTTTCAGTAAATTCTAAGTTTTTCAGTGCAACTCACTCATATACTATGTACTACACTGTGCGTTTCTTATATTCTAAGTTTTTCAGTGCAACTCACTCATATACTATGTACTACACTGTGCGTTTCTTATATTCTAAGTTTTTCAGTGCAACTCACTCATATACTATGTACTACACTGTGCGTTTCTTATATTCTAAGTTTTTCAGTGCAACTCACTCATATACTATGTACTACACTATGCGTTTCTTATATTCTAAGTTTTTCAGTGCAACTCACTCATATACTATGTACTACACTGTGCGTTTCTTATATTCTAAGTTTTTCAGTGCAACTCACTCATATACTATGTACTACACTGTGCATTTCGTGTAATGCGGGTTTTTGAGTAAATTCTAAGTTTTTCAGTGCAACTCACTCATATACTATGTACTACACTGTGCGTTTCTTATATTCTAAGTTTTTCAGTGCAACTCACTCATATAATATGTACTACACTGTGCGTTTCTTATATTCTAAGTTTTTCAGTGCAACTCACTCATATACTATGTACTACACTGTGCGTTTCTTATATTCTAAGTTTTTCAGTGCAACTCACTCATATACTATGTACTACACTGTGCGTTTCTTATATTCTAAGTTTTTCAGTGCAACTCACTCATATACTATGTACTACACTGTGCGTTTCTTATATTCTAAGTTTTTCAGTGCAACTCACTCATATACTATGTACTACACTGTGCGTTTCTTATATTCTAAGTTTTTCAGTGCAACTCACTCATATACTATGTACTACACTGTGTGTTTCTTATATTCTAAGTTTTTCAGTGCAACTCACTCATATACTATGTACTACAATTTGCGTTTCTTATATTCTAAGTTTTTCAGTGCAACTCACTCATATACTATGTACTACACTGTGCGTTTCTTATATTCTAAGTTTTTCAGTGCAACTCACTCATATACTATGTACTACACTGTGCGTTTCTTATATTCTAAGTTTTTCAGTGCAACTCACTCATATACTATGTACTACACTGTGCGTTTCTTATATTCTAAGTTTTTCAGTGCAACTCACTCATATACTATGTACTACACTGTCCGTTTCTTAAATTCTAAGTTTTTCATTCAACTCACTCATATACTATGTACTACACTGAGCGTTTCTTATATTCTAAGTTTTTCAGTGCAACTCACTCATATACTATGTACTACACTGTGCGTTTCTTATATTCTAAGTTTTTCAGTGCAACTCACTCATATACTATGTACTACACTGTGCGTTTCTTATATTCTAAGTTTTTCAGTGCAACTCACTCATATACTATGTACTACACTGTGCGTTTCTTATATTCTAAGTTTTTCAGTGCAACTCACTCATATACTATGTACTACACTGTGCATTTCGTGTAATTTGGGTTTTTCAGTAAATTCTAAGTTTTTCAGTGCAACTCACTCATATACTATGTACTACACTGTGCGTTTCTTATATTCTAAGTTTTTCAGTTCAACTCACTCATATACTATGTACTACACTGTGCGTTTCTTATATTCTAAGTTTTTGAGTGCATCTCACTGATATACTATGTACTACACTGTGCGTTTTTTATATTCTAAGTTTTTCAGTGCAACTCACTCATATACTATGTACTACACTGTGCGTTTCTTATATTCTAAGTTTTTCAGTGCAACTCACTCATATACTATGTACTACACTGTGCGTTTCATATATTCTAAGTTTTTCAGTGCAACTCACTCATATACTATGTACTACACTGTGCGTTTCTTATATTCTAAGTTTTTCAGTGCAACTCACTCATATACTATGTACTACACTGTGCGTTTCTTATATTCTAAGTTTTTCAGTGCAACTCACTCATATACTATGTACTACACTGTGCGTTTCTTATATTCTAAGTTTTTCAGTGCAACTCACTCATATACTATGTACTACACTGTCTGTTTCTTAAATTCTAAGTTTTTCATTCAACTCACTCATATACTATGTACTACACTGAGCGTTTCTTATATTCTAAGTTTTTCAGTGCAACTCACTCATATACTATGTACTACACTGTGCGTTTCTTATATTCTAAGTTTTTCAGTGCAACTCACTCATATACTATGTACTACACTGTGCGTTTCTTATATTCTAAGTTTTTCAGTGCAACTCACTCATATACTATGTACTACACTGTGCGTTTCTTATATTCTAAGTTTTTCAGTGCAACTCACTCATATACTATGTACTACACTGTGCGTTTCTTATATTCTAAGTTTTTCAGTGCAACTCACTCATATACTATGTACTACACTGTGCATTACGTGTAATGCGGGTTTTTCAGTAAATTCTAAGTTTTTCAGTGCAACTCACTCATATACTATGTACTACACTGTGCGTTTCTTATATTCTAAGTTTTTCAGTTCAACTCACTCATATACTATGTACTACACTGTGCGTTTCTTATATTCTAAGTTTTTGAGAGCAACTCACTCATATACTATGTACTACACTGTGCGTTTCTTATATTCTAAGTTTTTCAGTGCAACTCACTCATATACTATGTACTACACTGTGCGTTTCTTATATTCTAAGTTTTTCAGTGCAACTCACTCATATACTATGTACTACACTGTGCGTTTCTTATATTCTAAGTTTTTCAGTGCAACTCACTCATATACTATGTACTACACTGTGCGTTTCTTATATTCTAAGTTTTTCAGTGCAACTCACTCATATACTATGTACTACACTGTGCGTTTCTTATATTCTAAGTTTTTCAGTGCAACTCACTCATATACTATGTACTACACTGTGCGTTTCTTATATTCTAAGTTTTTCAGTGCAACTCACTCATATACTATGTACTACACTGTGCGTTTCTTATATTCTAAGTTTTTCAGTGCAACTCACTCATATACTATGTACTACACTGTGCATTTCGTGTAATTTGGGTTTTTCAGTAAATTCTAAGTTTTTCAGTGCAACTCACTCATATACTATGTACTACACTGTGCGTTTCTTATATTCTAAGTTTTTCAGTTCAACTCACTCATATACTATGTACTACACTGTGCGTTTCTTATATTCTAAGTTTTTGAGTGCATCTCACTGATATACTACGTACTACACTGTGCGTTTTTTATATTCTAAGTTTTTCAGTGCAACTCACTCATATACTATGTACTACACTGTGCGTTTCTTATATTCTAAGTTTTTCAGTGCAACTCACTCATATACTATGTACTACACTGTGCGTTTCATATATTCTAAGTTTTTCAGTGCAACTCACTCATATACTATGTACTACACTGTGCGTTTCTTATATTCTAAGTTTTTCAGTGCAACTCACTCATATACTATGTACTACACTGTGCGTTTCTTATATTCAAAGTTTTTCAGTGCAACTCACTCATATACTATGTACTACACTGTGCGTTTCTTATATTCTAAGTTTTTCAGTGCAACTCACTCATATACTATGTACTACACTGTCCGTTTCTTAAATTCTAAGTTTTTCATTCAACTCACTCATATACTATGTACTACACTGAGCGTTTCTTATATTCTAAGTTTTTCAGTGCAACTCACTCATATACTATGTACTACACTGTGCGTTTCTTATATTCTAAGTTTTTCAGTGCAACTCACTCATATACTATGTACTACACTGTGCGTTTCTTATATTCTAAGTTTTTCAGTGCAACTCACTCATATACTATGTACTACACTGTGCGTTTCTTATATTCTAAGTTTTTCAGTGCAACTCACTCATATACTATGTACTACACTGTGCGTTTCTTATATTCTAAGTTTTTCAGTGCAACTCACTCATATACTATGTACTACACTTTGCATTACGTGTAATGCGGGTTTTTCAGTAAATTCTAAGTTTTTCAGTGCAACTCACTCATATACTATGTACTACACTGTGCGTTTCTTATATTCTAAGTTTTTCAGTTCAACTCACTCATATACTATGTACTACACTGTGCGTTTCTTATATTCTAAGTTTTTGAGAGCAACTCACTCATATACTATGTACTACACTGTGCGTTTCTTATATTCTAAGTTTTTCAGTGCAACTCACTCATATACTATGTACTACACTGTGCGTTTCTTATATTCTAAGTTTTTCAGTGCAACTCACTCATATACTATGTACTACACTGTGCATTTCGTGTAATGCGGGTTTTTCAGTAAATTCTAAGTTTTTCAGTGCAACTCACTCATATACTATGTACTACACTGTGCGTTTCTTATATTCTAAGTTTTTCAGTGCAACTCACTCATATACTATGTACTACACTGTGCGTTTCTTATATTCTAAGTTTTTCAGTGCAACTCACTCATATACTATGTACTACACTGTGTGTTTCTTATATTCTAAGTTTTTCAGTGCAACTCACTCATATACTATGTACTACAATTTGCGTTTCTTATATTCTAAGTTTTTCAGTGCAACTCACTCATATACTATGTACTACACTGTGCGTTTCTTATATTCTAAGTTTTTCAGTGCAACTCACTCATATACTATGTACTACACTGTGCGTTTCTTATATTCTAAGTTTTTCAGTGCAACTCACTCATATACTATGTACTACACTGTGCGTTTCTTATATTCTAAGTTTTTCAGTGCAACTCACTCATATACTATGTACTACACTGTCCGTTTCTTAAATTCTAAGTTTTTCATTCAACTCACTCATATACTATGTACTACACTGAGCGTTTCTTATATTCTAAGTTTTTCAGTGCAACTCACTCATATACTATGTACTACACTGTGCGTTTCTTATATTCTAAGTTTTTCAGTGCAACTCACTCATATACTATGTACTACACTGTGCGTTTCTTATATTCTAAGTTTTTCAGTGCAACTCACTCATATACTATGTACTACACTGTGCATTTCGTGTAATGCGGGTTTTTCAGTAAATTCTAAGTTTTTCAGTGCAACTCACTCATATACTATGTACTACACTGTGCGTTTCTTATATTCTAAGTTTTTCAGTGCAACTCACTCATATACTATGTACTACACTGTGCGTTTCTTATATTCTAAGTTTTTCAGTGCAACTCACTCATATACTATGTACTACACTGTGCGTTTCTTATATTCTAAGTTTTTCAGTGCAACTCACTCATATACTATGTACTACACTGTGCATTTCGTGTAATTTGGGTTTTTCAGTAAATTCTAAGTTTTTCAGTGCAACTCACTCATATACTATGTACTACACTGTGCGTTTCTTATATTCTAAGTTTTTCAGTTCAACTCACTCATATACTATGTACTACACTGTGCGTTTCTTATATTCTAAGTTTTTGAGTGCATCTCACTGATATACTATGTACTACACTGTGCGTTTTTTATATTCTAAGTTTTTCAGTGCAACTCACTCATATACTATGTACTACACTGTGCGTTTCTTATATTCTAAGTTTTTCAGTGCAACTCACTCATATACTATGTACTACACTGTGCGTTTCATATATTCTAAGTTTTTCAGTGCAACTCACTCATATACTATGTACTACACTGTGCGTTTCTTATATTCTAAGTTTTTCAGTGCAACTCACTCATATACTATGTACTACACTGTGCGTTTCTTATATTCTAAGTTTTTCAGTGCAACTCACTCATATACTATGTACTACACTGTGCGTTTCTTATATTCTAAGTTTTTCAGTGCAACTCACTCATATACTATGTACTACACTGTCTGTTTCTTAAATTCTAAGTTTTTCATTCAACTCACTCATATACTATGTACTACACTGAGCGTTTCTTATATTCTAAGTTTTTCAGTGCAACTCACTCATATACTATGTACTACACTGTGCGTTTCTTATATTCTAAGTTTTTCAGTGCAACTCACTCATATACTATGTACTACACTGTGCGTTTCTTATATTCTAAGTTTTTCAGTGCAACTCACTCATATACTATGTACTACACTGTGCGTTTCTTATATTCTAAGTTTTTCAGTGCAACTCACTCATATACTATGTACTACACTGTGCGTTTCTTATATTCTAAGTTTTTCAGTGCAACTCACTCATATACTATGTACTACACTGTGCATTACGTGTAATGCGGGTTTTTCAGTAAATTCTAAGTTTTTCAGTGCAACTCACTCATATACTATGTACTACACTGTGCGTTTCTTATATTCTAAGTTTTTCAGTTCAACTCACTCATATACTATGTACTACACTGTGCGTTTCTTATATTCTAAGTTTTTGAGAGCAACTCACTCATATACTATGTACTACACTGTGCGTTTCTTATATTCTAAGTTTTTCAGTGCAACTCACTCATATACTATGTACTACACTGTGCGTTTCTTATATTCTAAGTTTTTCAGTGCAACTCACTCATATACTATGTACTACACTGTGCGTTTCTTATATTCTAAGTTTTTCAGTGCAACTCACTCATATACTATGTACTACACTGTGCGTTTCTTATATTCTAAGTTTTTCAGTGCAACTCACTCATATACTATGTACTACACTGTGCGTTTCTTATATTCTAAGTTTTTCAGTGCAACTCACTCATATACTATGTACTACACTGTGCGTTTCTTATATTCTAAGTTTTTCAGTGCAACTCACTCATATACTATGTACTACACTGTGCGTTTCTTATATTCTAAGTTTTTCAGTGCAACTCACTCATATACTATGTACTACACTGTGCATTTCGTGTAATTTGGGTTTTTCAGTAAATTCTAAGTTTTTCAGTGCAACTCACTCATATACTATGTACTACACTGTGCGTTTCTTATATTCTAAGTTTTTCAGTTCAACTCACTCATATACTATGTACTACACTGTGCGTTTCTTATATTCTAA
The DNA here is from genome assembly GCF_978045245.1 of Mus caroli. NCBI lineage: Eukaryota > Metazoa > Chordata > Mammalia > Rodentia > Muridae > Mus > Mus caroli. The sequence continues at coordinate 194,870 of NW_028227345.1, forward strand.
GTTTTTGAGTGCATCTCACTGATATACTACGTACTACACTGTGCGTTTTTTATATTCTAAGTTTTTCAGTGCAACTCACTCATATACTATGTACTACACTGTGCGTTTCTTATATTCTAAGTTTTTCAGTGCAACTCACTCATATACTATGTACTACACTGTGCGTTTCATATATTCTAAGTTTTTCAGTGCAACTCACTCATATACTATGTACTACACGGTGCGTTTCTTATATTCTAAGTTTTTCAGTGCAACTCACTCATATACTATGTACTACACTGTGCGTTTCTTATATTCTAAGTTTTTCAGTGCAACTCACTCATATACTATGTACTACACTGTGCGTTTCTTATATTCTAAGTTTTTCAGTGCAACTCACTCATATACTATGTACTACACTGTCCGTTTCTTAAATTCTAAGTTTTTCATTCAACTCACTCATATACTATGTACTACACTGAGCGTTTCTTATATTCTAAGTTTTTCAGTGCAACTCACTCATATACTATGTACTACACTGTGCGTTTCTTATATTCTAAGTTTTTCAGTGCAACTCACTCATATACTATGTACTACACTGTGCGTTTCTTATATTCTAAGTTTTTCAGTGCAACTCACTCATATACTATGTACTACACTGTGCGTTTCTTATATTCTAAGTTTTTCAGTGCAACTCACTCATATACTATGTACTACACTGTGCGTTTCTTATATTCTAAGTTTTTCAGTGCAACTCACTCATATACTATGTACTACACTGTGCATTACGTGTAATGCGGGTTTTTCAGTAAATTCTAAGTTTTTCAGTGCAACTCACTCATATACTATGTACTACACTGTGCGTTTCTTATATTCTAAGTTTTTCAGTTCAACTCACTCATATACTATGTACTACACTGTGCGTTTCTTATATTCTAAGTTTTTGAGAGCAACTCACTCATATACTATGTACTACACTGTGCGTTTCTTATATTCTAAGTTTTTCAGTGCAACTCACTCATATACTATGTACTACACTGTGCGTTTCTTATATTCTAAGTTTTTCAGTGCAACTCACTCATATACTATGTACTACACTGTGCATTTCGTGTAATGCGGGTTTTTCAGTAAATTCTAAGTTTTTCAGTGCAACTCACTCATATACTATGTACTACACTGTGCGTTTCTTATATTCTAAGTTTTTCAGTGCAACTCACTCATATACTATGTACTACACTGTGCGTTTCTTATATTCTAAGTTTTTCAGTGCAACTCACTCATATACTATGTACTACACTGTGCGTTTCTTATATTCTAAGTTTTTCAGTGCAACCCACTCATATACTATGTACTGCACTGTGCGTTTCTTATATTCTAAGTTTTTCAGTGCAACTCACTCATATACTATGTACTACACTGTGCGTTTCTTATATTCTAAGTTTTTCAGTGCAACTCACTCATATGCTATGTACTACACTGTGCATTTCGTGTAATGCGGGTTTTTCAGTAAATTCTAAGTTTTTGAGTGCAACTCACTCATATACTATGTACTACACTGTGCGTTTCTTATATTCTAAGTTTTTGAGTGCAACTCACTCATATACTATGTACTACACTGTGCGTTTCTTATATTCTAAGTTTTTCAGTGCAACTCACTCATATACTATGTACTACACTGTGCGTTTCTTATATTCTAAGTTTTTCAGTGCAACTCACTCATATACTATGTACTACACTGTGCGTTTCTTATATTCTAAGTTTTTCAGTGCAACTCACTCATATACTATGTACTACACTGTGCGTTTCTTATATTCTAAGTTTTTCAGTGCAACTCACTCATATACTATGTACTACACTGTGCGTTTCTTATATTCTAAGTTTTTCAGTGCAACTCACTCATATACTATGTACTACACTGTGCATTTCGTGTAATGCGGTTTTTTCAGTATATTCTAAGTTTTTCAGTGCAACTCACTCATATACTATGTACTACACTGTGCGTTTCTTATATTCTAAGTTTTTCAGTGCAACTCACTCATATACTATGTACTACACTGTGCGTTTCTTATATTCTAAGTTTTTCAGTGCAACTCACTCATATACTATGTACTACACTGTGCGTTTCTTATATTCTAAGTTTTTCAGTGCAACTCACTCATATACTATGTACTACACTGTGCGTTTCTTATATTCTAAGTTTTTCAGTGCAACTCACTCATATACTATGTACTACACTGTGCGTTTCTTATATTCTAAGTTTTTCAGTGCAACTCACTCATATACTATGTACTACACTGTGCGTTTCTTATATTCTAAGTTTTTCAGTGCAACTCACTCATATACTATGTACTACACTGTGCATTTCGTGTAATGCGGGTTTTTGAGTAAATTCTAAGTTTTTCAGTGCAACTCACTCATATACTATGTACTACACTGTGCGTTTCTTATATTCTAAGTTTTTCAGTGCAACTCACTCATATACTATGTACTACACTGTGCGTTTCTTATATTCTAAGTTTTTCAGTGCAACTCACCCATATACTATGTACTACACTGTGCGTTTCTTATATTCTAAGTTTTTCAGTGCAACTCACTCATATACTATGTACTACACTGTGCGTTTCTTATATTCTAAGTTTTTCAGTGCAACTCACTCATATACTATGTACTACACTGTGCGTTTCTTATATTCTAAGTTTTTCAGTGCAACTCACTCATATACTATGTACTACACTGTGCGTTTCTTATATTCTAAGTTTTTCAGTGCAACTCACTCATATACTATGTACTACACTGTGCGTTTCTTATATTCTAAGTTTTTCAGTGCAACTCACTCATATACTATGTACTACAATTTGCGTTTCTTATATTCTAAGTTTTTCAGTGCAACTCACTCATATACTATGTACTACACTGTGCGTTTCTTATATTCTAAGTTTTTCAGTGCAACTCACTCATATACTATGTACTACACTGTGCCTTTCTTATATTCTAAGTTTTTCAGTGCAACTCACTCATATACTATGTACTACACTGTGCGTTTCTTATATTCTAAGTTTTTCAGTGCAACTCACTCATATACTATGTACTACACTGTCCGTTTCTTAAATTCTAAGTTTTTCATTCAACTCACTCATATACTATGTACTACACTGAGCGTTTCTTATATTCTAAGTTTTTCAGTGCAACTCACTCATATACTATGTACTACACTGTGCGTTTCTTATATTCTAAGTTTTTCAGTGCAACTCACTCATATACTATGTACTACACTGTGCGTTTCTTATATTCTAAGTTTTTCAGTGCAACTCACTCATATACTATGTACTACACTGTGCATTTCGTGTAATGCGGGTTTTTCAGTAAATTCTAAGTTTTTCAGTGCAACTCACTCATATACTATGTACTACACTGTGCGTTTCTTATATTCTAAGTTTTTCAGTGCAACTCACTCATATACTATGTACTACACTGTGCGTTTCTTATATTCTAAGTTTTTCAGTGCAACTCACTCATATACTATGTACTACACTGTGCGTTTCTTATATTCTAAGTTTTTCAGTGCAACTCACTCATATACTATGTACTACACTGTGCATTTCGTGTAATTTGGGTTTTTCAGTAAATTCTAAGTTTTTCAGTGCAACTCACTCATATACTATGTACTACACTGTGCGTTTCTTATATTCTAAGTTTTTCAGTTCAACTCACTCATATACTATGTACTACACTGTGCGTTTCTTATATTCTAAGTTTTTGAGTGCATCTCACTGATATACTATGTACTACACTGTGCGTTTTTTATATTCTAAGTTTTTCAGTGCAACTCACTCATATACTATGTACTACACTGTGCGTTTCTTATATTCTAAGTTTTTCAGTGCAACTCACTCATATACTATGTACTACACTGTGCGTTTCTTATATTCTAAGTTTTTCAGTGCAACTCACTCATATACTATGTACTACACTGTGCATTTCGTGTAATGCGGTTTTTTCAGTATATTCTAAGTTTTTCAGTGCAACTCACTCATATACTATGTACTACACTGTGCGTTTCTTATATTCTAAGTTTTTCAGTGCAACTCACTCATATACTATGTACTACACTGTGCGTTTCTTATATTCTAAGTTTTTCAGTGCAACTCACTCATATACTATGTACTACACTGTGCGTTTCTTATATTCTAAGTTTTTCAGTGCAACTCACTCATATACTATGTACTACACTGTGCGTTTCTTATATTCTAAGTTTTTCAGTGCAACTCACTCATATACTATGTACTACACTGTGCGTTTCTTATATTCTAAGTTTTTCAGTGCAACTCACTCATATACTATGTACTACACTGTGCGTTTCTTATATTCTAAGTTTTTCAGTGCAACTCACTCATATACTATGTACTACACTGTGCATTTCGTGTAATGCGGGTTTTTGAGTAAATTCTAAGTTTTTCAGTGCAACTCACTCATATACTATGTACTACACTGTGCGTTTCTTATATTCTAAGTTTTTCAGTGCAACTCACTCATATACTATGTACTACACTGTGCGTTTCTTATATTCTAAGTTTTTCAGTGCAACTCACCCATATACTATGTACTACACTGTGCGTTTCTTATATTCTAAGTTTTTCAGTGCAACTCACTCATATACTATGTACTACACTGTGCGTTTCTTATATTCTAAGTTTTTCAGTGCAACTCACTCATATACTATGTACTACACTGTGCGTTTCTTATATTCTAAGTTTTTCAGTGCAACTCACTCATATACTATGTACTACACTGTGCGTTTCTTATATTCTAAGTTTTTCAGTGCAACTCACTCATATACTATGTACTACACTGTGCGTTTCTTATATTCTAAGTTTTTCAGTGCAACTCACTCATATACTATGTACTACAATTTGCGTTTCTTATATTCTAAGTTTTTCAGTGCAACTCACTCATATACTATGTACTACACTGTGCGTTTCTTATATTCTAAGTTTTTCAGTGCAACTCACTCATATACTATGTACTACACTGTGCCTTTCTTATATTCTAAGTTTTTCAGTGCAACTCACTCATATACTATGTACTACACTGTCCGTTTCTTAAATTCTAAGTTTTTCATTCAACTCACTCATATACTATGTACTACACTGAGCGTTTCTTATATTCTAAGTTTTTCAGTGCAACTCACTCATATACTATGTACTACACTGTGCGTTTCTTATATTCTAAGTTTTTCAGTGCAACTCACTCATATACTATGTACTACACTGTGCGTTTCTTATATTCTAAGTTTTTCAGTGCAACTCACTCATATACTATGTACTACACTGTGCATTTCGTGTAATGCGGGTTTTTCAGTAAATTCTAAGTTTTTCAGTGCAACTCACTCATATACTATGTACTACACTGTGCGTTTCTTATATTCTAAGTTTTTCAGTGCAACTCACTCATATACTATGTACTACACTGTGCGTTTCTTATATTCTAAGTTTTTCAGTGCAACTCACTCATATACTATGTACTACACTGTGCGTTTCTTATATTCTAAGTTTTTCAGTGCAACTCACTCATATACTATGTACTACACTGTGCATTTCGTGTAATTTGGGTTTTTCAGTAAATTCTAAGTTTTTCAGTGCAACTCACTCATATACTATGTACTACACTGTGCGTTTCTTATATTCTAAGTTTTTCAGTTCAACTCACTCATATACTATGTACTACACTGTGCGTTTCTTATATTCTAAGTTTTTGAGTGCATCTCACTGATATACGATGTACTACACTGTGCGTTTTTTATATTCTAAGTTTTTCAGTGCAACTCACTCATATACTATGTACTACACTGTGCGTTTCTTATATTCTAAGTTTTTCAGTGCAACTCACTCATATACTATGTACTACACTGTGCGTTTCATATATTCTAAGTTTTTCAGTGCAACTCACTCATATACTATGTACTACACTGTGCGTTTCTTATATTCTAAGTTTTTCAGTGCAACTCACTCATATACTATGTACTACACTGTGCGTTTCTTATATTCTAAGTTTTTCAGTGCAACTCACTCATATACTATGTACTACACTGTGCGTTTCTTATATTCTAAGTTTTTCAGTGCAACTCACTCATATACTATGTACTACACTGTCCGTTTCTTAAATTCTAAGTTTTTCATTCAACTCACTCATATACTATGTACTACACTGAGCGTTTCTTATATTCTAAGTTTTTCAGTGCAACTCACTCATATACTATGTACTACACTGTGCGTTTCTTATATTCTAAGTTTTTCAGTGCAACTCACTCATATACTATGTACTACACTGTGCATTACGTGTAATGCGGGTTTTTCAGTAAATTCTAAGTTTTTCAGTGCAACTCACTCATATACTATGTACTACACTGTGCGTTTCTTATATTCTAAGTTTTTCAGTTCAACTCACTCATATACTATGTACTACACTGTGCGTTTCTTATATTCTAAGTTTTTGAGAGCAACTCACTCATATACTATGTACTACACTGTGCGTTTCTTATATTCTAAGTTTTTCAGTGCAACTCACTCATATACTATGTACTACACTGTGCGTTTCTTATATTCTAAGTTTTTCAGTGCAACTCACTCATATACTATGTACTACACTGTGCGTTTCTTATATTCTAAGTTTTTCAGTGCAACTCACTCATATACTATGTACTACACTGTGCGTTTCTTATATTCTAAGTTTTTCAGTGCAACTCACTCATATACTATGTACTACACTGTGCGTTTCTTATATTCTAAGTTTTTCAGTGCAACTCACTCATATACTATGTACTACACTGTGCGTTTCTTATATTCTAAGTTTTTCAGTGCAACTCACTCATATACTATGTACTACACTGTGCATTTCGTGTATTGCGGGTTTTTCAGTAAATTCTAAGTTTTTCAGTGCAACTCACTCATATGCTATGTACTACACTGTGCATTTCGTGTAATGCGGGTTTTTCAGTAAATTCTAAGTTTTTGAGTGCAACTCACTCATATACTATGTACTACACTGTGCGTTTCTTATATTCTAAGTTTTTGAGTGCAACTCACTCATATACTATGTACTACACTGTGCGTTTCTTATATTCTAAGTTTTTCAGTGCAACTCACTCATACTATGTACTACACTGTGCGTTTCTTATATTCTAAATTTTTCAGTGCAACTCACTCATATACTATGTACTACACTGTGCGTTTCTTATATTCTAAGTTTTTCAGTGCAACTCACTCATATACTATGTACTACACTGTGCGTTTCTTATATTCTAAGTTTTTCAGTGCAACTCACTCATATACTATGTACTACACTGTGCGTTTCTTATATTCTAAGTTTTTCAGTGCAACTCACTCATATACTATGTACTACACTGTGCGTTTCTTATATTCTAAGTTTTTCAGTGCAACTCACTCATATACTATGTACTACACTGTGCGTTTCTTATATTCTAAGTTTTTCAGTGCAACTCACTCATATACTATGTACTACACTGTGCATTTCGTGTATTGCGGGTTTTTCAGTAAATTCTAAGTTTTTCAGTGCAACTCACTCATATGCTATGTACTACACTGTGCATTTCGTGTAATGCGGGTTTTTCAGTAAATTCTAAGTTTTTGAGTGCAACTCACTCATATACTATGTACTACACTGTGCGTTTCTTATATTCTAAGTTTTTGAGTGCAACTCACTCATATACTATGTACTACACTGTGCGTTTCTTATATTCTAAGTTTTTCAGTGCAACTCACTCATACTATGTACTACACTGTGCGTTTCTTATATTCTAAATTTTTCAGTGCAACTCACTCATATACTATGTACTACACTGTGCGTTTCTTATATTCTAAGTTTTTCAGTGCAACTCACTCATATACTATATACTACACTGTGCGTTTCTTATATTCTAAGTTTTTCAGTGCAACTCACTCATATACTATGTACTACACTGTGCGTTTCTTATATTCTAAGTTTTTCAGTGCAACTCACTCATATACTATGTACTACACTGTGCGTTTCTTATATTCTAAGTTTTTCAGTGCAACTCACTCATATACTATGTACTACACTGTGCGTTTCTTATATTCTAAGTTTTTCAGTGCAACTCACTCATATACTATGTACTACACTGTGCGTTTCTTATATTCTAAGTTTTTCAGTGCAACTCACTCATATACTATGTACTACACTGTGCGTTTCTTATATTCTAAGTTTTTCAGTGCAACTCACTCATATACTATGTACTACACTGTGCGTTTCTTATATTCTAAGTTTTTCAGTGCAACTCACTCATATACTATGTACTACACTGTGCATTTCGTGTAATGCGGGTTTTTGAGTAAATTCTAAGTTTTTCAGTGCAACTCACTCATATACTATGTACTACACTGTGCGTTTCTTATATTCTAAGTTTTTCAGTGCAACTCACTCATATACTATGTACTACACTGTGCGTTTCTTATATTCTAAGTTTTTCAGTGCAACTCACCCATATACTATGTACTACACTGTGCGTTTCTTATATTCTAAGTTTTTCAGTGCAACTCACTCATATACTATGTACTACACTGTGCGTTTCTTATATTCTAAGTTTTTCAGTGCAACTCACTCATATACTATGTACTACACTGTGCGTTTCTTATATTCTAAGTTTTTCAGTGCAACTCACTCATATACTATGTACTACACTGTGCGTTTCTTATATTCTAAGTTTTTCAGTGCAACTCACTCATATACTATGTACTACACTGTGCGTTTCTTATATTCTAAGTTTTTCAGTGCAACTCACTCATATACTATGTACTACAATTTGCGTTTCTTATATTCTAAGTTTTTCAGTGCAACTCACTCATATACTATGTACTACACTGTGCGTTTCTTATATTCTAAGTTTTTCAGTGCAACTCACTCATATACTATGTACTACACTGTGCCTTTCTTATATTCTAAGTTTTTCAGTGCAACTCACTCATATACTATGTACTACACTGTGCGTTTCTTATATTCTAAGTTTTTCAGTGCAACTCACTCATATACTATGTACTACACTGTCCGTTTCTTAAATTCTAAGTTTTTCATTCAACTCACTCATATACTATGTACTACACTGAGCGTTTCTTATATTCTAAGTTTTTCAGTGCAACTCACTCATATACTATGTACTACACTGTGCGTTTCTTATATTCTAAGTTTTTCAGTGCAACTCACTCATATACTATGTACTACACTGTGCGTTTCTTATATTCTAAGTTTTTCAGTGCAACTCACTCATATACTATGTACTACACTGTGCATTTCGTGTAATGCGGGTTTTTCAGTAAATTCTAAGTTTTTCAGTGCAACTCACTCATATACTATGTACTACACTGTGCGTTTCTTATATTCTAAGTTTTTCAGTGCAACTCACTCATATACTATGTACTACACTGTGCGTTTCTTATATTCTAAGTTTTTCAGTGCAACTCACTCATATACTATGTACTACACTGTGCGTTTCTTATATTCTAAGTTTTTCAGTGCAACTCACTCATATACTATGTACTACACTGTGCATTTCGTGTAATTTGGGTTTTTCAGTAAATTCTAAGTTTTTCAGTGCAACTCACTCATATACTATGTACTACACTGTGCGTTTCTTATATTCTAAGTTTTTCAGTTCAACTCACTCATATACTATGTACTACACTGTGCGTTTCTTATATTCTAAGTTTTTGAGTGCATCTCACTGATATACTATGTACTACACTGTGCGTTTTTTATATTCTAAGTTTTTCAGTGCAACTCACTCATATACTATGTACTACACTGTGCGTTTCTTATATTCTAAGTTTTTCAGTGCAACTCACTCATATACTATGTACTACACTGTGCGTTTCTTATATTCTAAGTTTTTCAGTGCAACTCACTCATATACTATGTACTACACTGTGCATTTCGTGTAATGCGGTTTTTTCAGTATATTCTAAGTTTTTCAGTGCAACTCACTCATATACTATGTACTACACTGTGCGTTTCTTATATTCTAAGTTTTTCAGTGCAACTCACTCATATACTATGTACTACACTGTGCGTTTCTTATATTCTAAGTTTTTCAGTGCAACTCACTCATATACTATGTACTACACTGTGCGTTTCTTATATTCTAAGTTTTTCAGTGCAACTCACTCATATACTATGTACTACACTGTGCGTTTCTTATATTCTAAGTTTTTCAGTGCAACTCACTCATATACTATGTACTACACTGTGCGTTTCTTATATTCTAAGTTTTTCAGTGCAACTCACTCATATACTATGTACTACACTGTGCGTTTCTTATATTCTAAGTTTTTCAGTGCAACTCACTCATATACTATGTACTACACTGTGCATTTCGTGTAATGCGGGTTTTTGAGTAAATTCTAAGTTTTTCAGTGCAACTCACTCATATACTATGTACTACACTGTGCGTTTCTTATATTCTAAGTTTTTCAGTGCAACTCACTCATATACTATGTACTACACTGTGCGTTTCTTATATTCTAAGTTTTTCAGTGCAACTCACCCATATACTATGTACTACACTGTGCGTTTCTTATATTCTAAGTTTTTCAGTGCAACTCACTCATATACTATGTACTACACTGTGCGTTTCTTATATTCTAAGTTTTTCAGTGCAACTCACTCATATACTATGTACTACACTGTGCGTTTCTTATATTCTAAGTTTTTCAGTGCAACTCACTCATATACTATGTACTACACTGTGCGTTTCTTATATTCTAAGTTTTTCAGTGCAACTCACTCATATACTATGTACTACACTGTGCGTTTCTTATATTCTAAGTTTTTCAGTGCAACTCACTCATATACTATGTACTACAATTTGCGTTTCTTATATTCTAAGTTTTTCAGTGCAACTCACTCATATACTATGTACTACACTGTGCGTTTCTTATATTCTAAGTTTTTCAGTGCAACTCACTCATATACTATGTACTACACTGTGCCTTTCTTATATTCTAAGTTTTTCAGTGCAACTCACTCATATACTATGTACTACACTGTCCGTTTCTTAAATTCTAAGTTTTTCATTCAACTCACTCATATACTATGTACTACACTGAGCGTTTCTTATATTCTAAGTTTTTCAGTGCAACTCACTCATATACTATGTACTACACTGTGCGTTTCTTATATTCTAAGTTTTTCAGTGCAACTCACTCATATACTATGTACTACACTGTGCGTTTCTTATATTCTAAGTTTTTCAGTGCAACTCACTCATATACTATGTACTACACTGTGCATTTCGTGTAATGCGGGTTTTTCAGTAAATTCTAAGTTTTTCAGTGCAACTCACTCATATACTATGTACTACACTGTGCGTTTCTTATATTCTAAGTTTTTCAGTGCAACTCACTCATATACTATGTACTACACTGTGCGTTTCTTATATTCTAAGTTTTTCAGTGCAACTCACTCATATACTATGTACTACACTGTGCATTTCGTGTAATTTGGGTTTTTCAGTAAATTCTAAGTTTTTCAGTGCAACTCACTCATATACTATGTACTACACTGTGCGTTTCTTATATTCTAAGTTTTTCAGTGCAACTCACTCATATACTATGTACTACACTGTGCGTTTCTTATATTCTAAGTTTTTCAGTGCAACTCACTCATATACTATGTACTACACTGTGCGTTTCTTATATTCTAAGTTTTTCAGTGCAACTCACTCATATACTATGTACTACACTGTGCGTTTCTTATATTCTAAGTTTTTCAGTGCAACTCACTCATATACTATGTACTACACTGTGCATTTCGTGTATTGCGGGTTTTTCAGTAAATTCTAAGTTTTTCAGTGCAACTCACTCATATGCTATGTACTACACTGTGCATTTCGTGTAATGCGGGTTTTTCAGTAAATTCTAAGTTTTTGAGTGCAACTCACTCATATACTATGTACTACACTGTGCGTTTCTTATATTCTAAGTTTTTGAGTGCAACTCACTCATATACTATGTACTACACTGTGCGTTTCTTATATTCTAAGTTTTTCAGTGCAACTCACTCATACTATGTACTACACTGTGCGTTTCTTATATTCTAAATTTTTCAGTGCAACTCACTCATATACTATGTACTACACTGTGCGTTTCTTATATTCTAAGTTTTTCAGTGCAACTCACTCATATACTATGTACTACACTGTGCGTTTCTTATATTCTAAGTTTTTCAGTGCAACTCACTCATATACTATGTACTACACTGTGCGTTTCTTATATTCTAAGTTTTTCAGTGCAACTCACTCATATACTATGTACTACACTGTGCGTTTCTTATATTCTAAGTTTTTCAGTGCAACTCACTCATATACTATGTACTACACTGTGCGTTTCTTATATTCTAAGTTTTTCAGTGCAACTCACTCATATACTATGTACTACACTGTGCATTTCGTGTATTGCGGGTTTTTCAGTAAATTCTAAGTTTTTCAGTGCAACTCACTCATATGCTATGTACTACACTGTGCATTTCGTGTAATGCGGGTTTTTCAGTAAATTCTAAGTTTTTGAGTGCAACTCACTCATATACTATGTACTACACTGTGCGTTTCTTATATTCTAAGTTTTTGAGTGCAACTCACTCATATACTATGTACTACACTGTGCGTTTCTTATATTCTAAGTTTTTCAGTGCAACTCACTCATACTATGTACTACACTGTGCGTTTCTTATATTCTAAATTTTTCAGTGCAACTCACTCATATACTATGTACTACACTGTGCGTTTCTTATATTCTAAGTTTTTCAGTGCAACTCACTCATATACTATATACTACACTGTGCGTTTCTTATATTCTAAGTTTTTCAGTGCAACTCACTCATATACTATGTACTACACTGTGCGTTTCTTATATTCTAAGTTTTTCAGTGCAACTCACTCATATACTATGTACTACACTGTGCGTTTCTTATATTCTAAGTTTTTCAGTGCAACTCACTCATATACTATGTACTACACTGTGCGTTTCTTATATTCTAAGTTTTTCAGTGCAACTCACTCATATACTATGTACTACACTGTGCGTTTCTTATATTCTAAGTTTTTCAGTGCAACTCACTCATATACTATGTACTACACTGTGCGTTTCTTATATTCTAAGTTTTTCAGTGCAACTCACTCATATACTATGTACTACACTGTGCGTTTCTTATATTCTAAGTTTTTCAGTGCAACTCACTCATATACTATGTACTACACTGTGCATTTCGTGTAATGCGGGTTTTTGAGTAAATTCTAAGTTTTTCAGTGCAACTCACTCATATACTATGTACTACACTGTGCGTTTCTTATATTCTAAGTTTTTCAGTGCAACTCACTCATATACTATGTACTACACTGTGCGTTTCTTATATTCTAAGTTTTTCAGTGCAACTCACCCATATACTATGTACTACACTGTGCGTTTCTTATATTCTAAGTTTTTCAGTGCAACTCACTCATATACTATGTACTACACTGTGCGTTTCTTATATTCTAAGTTTTTCAGTGCAACTCACTCATATACTATGTACTACACTGTGCGTTTCTTATATTCTAAGTTTTTCAGTGCAACTCACTCATATACTATGTACTACACTGTGCGTTTCTTATATTCTAAGTTTTTCAGTGCAACTCACTCATATACTATGTACTACACTGTGCGTTTCTTATATTCTAAGTTTTTCAGTGCAACTCACTCATATACTATGTACTACAATTTGCGTTTCTTATATTCTAAGTTTTTCAGTGCAACTCACTCATATACTATGTACTACACTGTGCGTTTCTTATATTCTAAGTTTTTCAGTGCAACTCACTCATATACTATGTACTACACTGTGCCTTTCTTATATTCTAAGTTTTTCAGTGCAACTCACTCATATACTATGTACTACACTGTGCGTTTCTTATATTCTAAGTTTTTCAGTGCAACTCACTCATATACTATGTACTACACTGTCCGTTTCTTAAATTCTAAGTTTTTCATTCAACTCACTCATATACTATGTACTACACTGAGCGTTTCTTATATTCTAAGTTTTTCAGTGCAACTCACTCATATACTATGTACTACACTGTGCGTTTCTTATATTCTAAGTTTTTCAGTGCAACTCACTCATATACTATGTACTACACTGTGCGTTTCTTATATTCTAAGTTTTTCAGTGCAACTCACTCATATACTATGTACTACACTGTGCATTTCGTGTAATGCGGGTTTTTCAGTAAATTCTAAGTTTTTCAGTGCAACTCACTCATATACTATGTACTACACTGTGCGTTTCTTATATTCTAAGTTTTTCAGTGCAACTCACTCATATACTATGTACTACACTGTGCGTTTCTTATATTCTAAGTTTTTCAGTGCAACTCACTCATATACTATGTACTACACTGTGCGTTTCTTATATTCTAAGTTTTTCAGTGCAACTCACTCATATACTATGTACTACACTGTGCATTTCGTGTAATTTGGGTTTTTCAGTAAATTCTAAGTTTTTCAGTGCAACTCACTCATATACTATGTACTACACTGTGCGTTTCTTATATTCTAAGTTTTTCAGTTCAACTCACTCATATACTATGTACTACACTGTGCGTTTCTTATATTCTAAGTTTTTGAGTGCATCTCACTGATATACTATGTACTACACTGTGCGTTTTTTATATTCTAAGTTTTTCAGTGCAACTCACTCATATACTATGTACTACACTGTGCGTTTCTTATATTCTAAGTTTTTCAGTGCAACTCACTCATATACTATGTACTACACTGTGCGTTTCTTATATTCTAAGTTTTTCAGTGCAACTCACTCATATACTATGTACTACACTGTGCATTTCGTGTAATGCGGTTTTTTCAGTATATTCTAAGTTTTTCAGTGCAACTCACTCATATACTATGTACTACACTGTGCGTTTCTTATATTCTAAGTTTTTCAGTGCAACTCACTCATATACTATGTACTACACTGTGCGTTTCTTATATTCTAAGTTTTTCAGTGCAACTCACTCATATACTATGTACTACACTGTGCGTTTCTTATATTCTAAGTTTTTCAGTGCAACTCACTCATATACTATGTACTACACTGTGCGTTTCTTATATTCTAAGTTTTTCAGTGCAACTCACTCATATACTATGTACTACACTGTGCGTTTCTTATATTCTAAGTTTTTCAGTGCAACTCACTCATATACTATGTACTACACTGTGCGTTTCTTATATTCTAAGTTTTTCAGTGCAACTCACTCATATACTATGTACTACACTGTGCATTTCGTGTAATGCGGGTTTTTGAGTAAATTCTAAGTTTTTCAGTGCAACTCACTCATATACTATGTACTACACTGTGCGTTTCTTATATTCTAAGTTTTTCAGTGCAACTCACTCATATACTATGTACTACACTGTGCGTTTCTTATATTCTAAGTTTTTCAGTGCAACTCACCCATATACTATGTACTACACTGTGCGTTTCTTATATTCTAAGTTTTTCAGTGCAACTCACTCATATACTATGTACTACACTGTGCGTTTCTTATATTCTAAGTTTTTCAGTGCAACTCACTCATATACTATGTACTACACTGTGCGTTTCTTATATTCTAAGTTTTTCAGTGCAACTCACTCATATACTATGTACTACACTGTGCGTTTCTTATATTCTAAGTTTTTCAGTGCAACTCACTCATATACTATGTACTACACTGTGCGTTTCTTATATTCTAAGTTTTTCAGTGCAACTCACTCATATACTATGTACTACAATTTGCGTTTCTTATATTCTAAGTTTTTCAGTGCAACTCACTCATATACTATGTACTACACTGTGCGTTTCTTATATTCTAAGTTTTTCAGTGCAACTCACTCATATACTATGTACTACACTGTGCCTTTCTTATATTCTAAGTTTTTCAGTGCAACTCACTCATATACTATGTACTACACTGTCCGTTTCTTAAATTCTAAGTTTTTCATTCAACTCACTCATATACTATGTACTACACTGAGCGTTTCTTATATTCTAAGTTTTTCAGTGCAACTCACTCATATACTATGTACTACACTGTGCGTTTCTTATATTCTAAGTTTTTCAGTGCAACTCACTCATATACTATGTACTACACTGTGCGTTTCTTATATTCTAAGTTTTTCAGTGCAACTCACTCATATACTATGTACTACACTGTGCATTTCGTGTAATGCGGGTTTTTCAGTAAATTCTAAGTTTTTCAGTGCAACTCACTCATATACTATGTACTACACTGTGCGTTTCTTATATTCTAAGTTTTTCAGTGCAACTCACTCATATACTATGTACTACACTGTGCGTTTCTTATATTCTAAGTTTTTCAGTGCAACTCACTCATATACTATGTACTACACTGTGCGTTTCTTATATTCTAAGTTTTTCAGTGCAACTCACTCATATACTATGTACTACACTGTGCATTTCGTGTAATTTGGGTTTTTCAGTAAATTCTAAGTTTTTCAGTGCAACTCACTCATATACTATGTACTACACTGTGCGTTTCTTATATTCTAAGTTTTTCAGTTCAACTCACTCATATACTATGTACTACACTGTGCGTTTCTTATATTCTAAGTTTTTGAGTGCATCTCACTGATATACTATGTACTACACTGTGCGTTTTTTATATTCTAAGTTTTTCAGTGCAACTCACTCATATACTATGTACTACACTGTGCGTTTCTTATATTCTAAGTTTTTCAGTGCAACTCACTCATATACTATGTACTACACTGTGCGTTTCATATATTCTAAGTTTTTCAGTGCAACTCACTCATATACTATGTACTACACTGTGCGTTTCTTATATTCTAAGTTTTTCAGTGCAACTCACTCATATACTATGTACTACACTGTGCGTTTCTTATATTCTAAGTTTTTCAGTGCAACTCACTCATATACTATGTACTACACTGTGCGTTTCTTATATTCTAAGTTTTTCAGTGCAACTCACTCATATACTATGTACTACACTGTCCGTTTCTTAAATTCTAAGTTTTTCATTCAACTCACTCATATACTATGTACTACACTGAGCGTTTCTTATATTCTAAGTTTTTCAGTGCAACTCACTCATATACTATGTACTACACTGTGCGTTTCTTATATTCTAAGTTTTTCAGTGCAACTCACTCATATACTATGTACTACACTGTGCATTACGTGTAATGCGGGTTTTTCAGTAAATTCTAAGTTTTTCAGTGCAACTCACTCATATACTATGTACTACACTGTGCGTTTCTTATATTCTAAGTTTTTCAGTTCAACTCACTCATATACTATGTACTACACTGTGCGTTTCTTATATTCTAAGTTTTTGAGAGCAACTCACTCATATACTATGTACTACACTGTGCGTTTCTTATATTCTAAGTTTTTCAGTGCAACTCACTCATATACTATGTACTACACTGTGCGTTTCTTATATTCTAAGTTTTTCAGTGCAACTCACTCATATACTATGTACTACACTGTGCGTTTCTTATATTCTAAGTTTTTCAGTGCAACTCACTCATATACTATGTACTACACTGTGCGTTTCTTATATTCTAAGTTTTTCAGTGCAACTCACTCATATACTATGTACTACACTGTGCGTTTCTTATATTCTAAGTTTTTCAGTGCAACTCACTCATATACTATGTACTACACTGTGCGTTTCTTATATTCTAAGTTTTTCAGTGCAACTCACTCATATACTATGTACTACACTGTGCATTTCGTGTATTGCGGGTTTTTCAGTAAATTCTAAGTTTTTCAGTGCAACTCACTCATATGCTATGTACTACACTGTGCATTTCGTGTAATGCGGGTTTTTCAGTAAATTCTAAGTTTTTGAGTGCAACTCACTCATATACTATGTACTACACTGTGCGTTTCTTATATTCTAAGTTTTTGAGTGCAACTCACTCATATACTATGTACTACACTGTGCGTTTCTTATATTCTAAGTTTTTCAGTGCAACTCACTCATACTATGTACTACACTGTGCGTTTCTTATATTCTAAATTTTTCAGTACAACTCACTCATATACTATGTACTACACTGTGCGTTTCTTATATTCTAAGTTTTTCAGTGCAACTCACTCATATACTATGTACTACACTGTGCGTTTCTTATATTCTAAGTTTTTCAGTGCAACTCACTCATATACTATGTACTACACTGTACGTTTCTTATATTCTAAGTTTTTCAGTGCAACTCACTCATATACTATGTACTACACTGTGCGTTTCTTATATTCTAAGTTTTTCAGTGCAACTCACTCATATACTATGTACTACACTGTGCGTTTCTTATATTCTAAGTTTTTCAGTGCAACTCACTCATATACTATGTACTACACTGTGCATTTCGTGTATTGCGGGTTTTTCAGTAAATTCTAAGTTTTTCAGTGCAACTCACTCATATGCTATGTACTACACTGTGCATTTCGTGTAATGCGGGTTTTTCAGTAAATTCTAAGTTTTTGAGTGCAACTCACTCATATACTATGTACTACACTGTGCGTTTCTTATATTCTAAGTTTTTGAGTGCAACTCACTCATATACTATGTACTACACTGTGCGTTTCTTATATTCTAAGTTTTTCAGTGCAACTCACTCATACTATGTACTACACTGTGCGTTTCTTATATTCTAAATTTTTCAGTGCAACTCACTCATATACTATGTACTACACTGTGCGTTTCTTATATTCTAAGTTTTTCAGTGCAACTCACTCATATACTATATACTACACTGTGCGTTTCTTATATTCTAAGTTTTTCAGTGCAACTCACTCATATACTATGTACTACACTGTGCGTTTCTTATATTCTAAGTTTTTCAGTGCAACTCACTCATATACTATGTACTACACTGTGCGTTTCTTATATTCTAAGTTTTTCAGTGCAACTCACTCATATACTATGTACTACACTGTGCGTTTCTTATATTCTAAGTTTTTCAGTGCAACTCACTCATATACTATGTACTACACTGTGCGTTTCTTATATTCTAAGTTTTTCAGTGCAACTCACTCATATACTATGTACTACACTGAGCGTTTCTTATATTCTAAGTTTTTCAGTGCAACTCACTCATATACTATGTACTACACTGTGCGTTTCTTATATTCTAAGTTTTTCAGTGCAACTCACTCATATACTATGTACTACACTGTGCGTTTCTTATATTCTAAGTTTTTCAGTGCAACTCACTCATATACTATGTACTACACTGTGCGTTTCTTATATTCTAAGTTTTTCAGTGCAACTCACTCATATACTATGTACTACACTGTGCGTTTCTTATATTCTAAGTTTTTCAGTGCAACTCACTCATATACTATGTACTACACTGTGCATTTCGTGTAATGCGGGTTTTTCAGTAAATTCTAAGTTTTTCAGTGCAACTCACTCATATACTATGTACTACACTGTGCGTTTCTTATATTCTAAGTTTTTCAGTGCAACTCACTCATATACTATGTACTACACTGTGCGTTTCTTATATTCTAAGTTTTTCAGTGCAACTCACTCATATACTATGTACTACACTGTGCATTTCGTGTAATTTGGGTTTTTCAGTAAATTCTAAGTTTTTCAGTGCAACTCACTCATATACTATGTACTACACTGTGCGTTTCTTATATTCTAAGTTTTTCAGTTCAACTCACTCATATACTATATACTACACTGTGCGTTTCTTATATTCTAAGTTTTTGAGTGCAACTCACTCATATACTATGTACTACACTGTGCGTTTCTTATATTCTAAGTTTTTCAGTGCAACTCACTCATATACTATGTACTACACTGTGCGTTTCTTATATTCTAAGTTTTTCAGTGCAACTCACTCATATACTATGTACTACACTGTGCGTTTCATATATTCTAAGTTTTTCAGTGCAACTCACTCATATACTATGTACTACACTGTGCGTTTCTTATATTCTAAGTTTTTCAGTGCAACTCACTCATATACTATGTACTACACTGTGCGTTTCTTATATTCTAAGTTTTTCAGTGCAACTCACTCATATACTATGTACTACACTGTGCGTTTCTTATATTCTAAGTTTTTCAGTGCAACTCACTCATATACTATGTACTACACTGTGCGTTTCTTATATTCTAAGTTTTTCAGTGCAACTCACTCATATACTATGTACTACACTGTGCGTTTCTTATATTCTAAGTTTTTCAGTGCAACTCACTCATATACTATGTACTACACTGTGCGTTTCTTATATTCTAAGTTTTTCAGTGCAACTCACTCATATACTATGTACTACACTGTGCATTACGTGTAATGCGGGTTTTTCAGTAAATTCTAAGTTTTTCAGTGCAACTCACTCATATACTATGTACTACACTGTGCGTTTCTTATATTCTAAGTTTTTCAGTTCAACTCACTCATATACTATGTACTACACTGTGCGTTTCTTATATTCTAAGTTTTTGAGAGCAACTCACTCATATACTATGTACTACACTGTGCGTTTCTTATATTCTAAGTTTTTCAGTGCAACTCACTCATATACTATGTACTACACTGTGCGTTTCTTATATTCTAAGTTTTTCAGTGCAACTCACTCATATACTATGTACTACACTGTGCGTTTCTTATATTCTAAGTTTTTCAGTGCAACTCACTCATATACTATGTACTACACTGTGCGTTTCTTATATTCTAAGTTTTTCAGTGCAACTCACTCATATACTATGTACTACACTGTGCGTTTCTTATATTCTAAGTTTTTCAGTGCAACTCACTCATATACTATGTACTACACTGTGCGTTTCTTATATTCTAAGTTTTTCAGTGCAACTCACTCATATACTATGTACTACACTGTGCATTTCGTGTATTGCGGGTTTTTCAGTAAATTCTAAGTTTTTCAGTGCAACTCACTCATATGCTATGTACTACACTGTGCATTTCGTGTAATGCGGGTTTTTCAGTAAATTCTAAGTTTTTGAGTGCAACTCACTCATATACTATGTACTACACTGTGCGTTTCTTATATTCTAAGTTTTTGAGTGCAACTCACGCATATACTATGTACTACACTGTGCGTTTCTTATATTCTAAGTTTTTCAGTGCAATTCACTCATACTATGTACTACACTGTGCGTTTCTTATATTCTAAATTTTTCAGTGCAACTCACTCATATACTATGTACTACACTGTGCGTTTCTTATATTCTAAGTTTTTCAGTGCAACTCACTCATATACTATGTACTACACTGTGCGTTTCTTATATTCTAAGTTTTTCAGTGCAACTCACTCATATACTATGTACTACACTGTGCGTTTCTTATATTCTAAGTTTTTCAGTGCAACTCACTCATATACTATGTACTACACTGTGCGTTTCTTATATTCTAAGTTTTTCAGTGCAACTCACTCATATACTATGTACTACACTGTGCGTTTCTTATATTCTAAGTTTTTCAGTGCAACTCACTCATATACTATGTACTACACTGTGCGTTTCTTATATTCTAAGTTTTTCAGTGCAACTCACTCATATACTATGTACTACACTGAGCGTTTCTTATATTCTAAGTTTTTCAGTGCAACTCACTCATATACTATGTACTACACTGTGCGTTTCTTATATTCTAAGTTTTTCAGTGCAACTCACTCATATACTATGTACTACACTGTGCGTTTCTTATATTCTAAGTTTTTCAGTGCAACTCACTCATATACTATGTACTACACTGTGCGTTTCTTATATTCTAAGTTTTTCAGTGCAACCCACTCATATACTATGTACTACACTGTGCGTTTCTTATATTCTAAGTTTTTCAGTGCAACTCACTCATATACTATGTACTACACTGTGCATTTCGTGTAATGCGGGTTTTTCAGTAAATTCTAAGTTTTTCAGTGCAACTCACTCATATACTATGTACTACTCTGTGCGTTTCTTATATTCTAAGTTTTTCAGTGCAACTCACTCATATACTATGTACTACACTGTGCGTTTCTTATATTCTAAGTTTTTCAGTGCAACTCACTCATATACTATGTACTACACTGTGCATTTCGTGTAATGCGGGTTTTTCAGTAAATTCTAAGTTTTTCAGTGCAACTCACTCATATACTATGTACTACACTGTGCGTTTCTTATATTCTAAGTTTTTCAGTGCAACTCACTCATATATTATGTACTACACTGTGCGTTTCTTATATTCTAAGTTTTTCAGTGCAACTCACTCATATACTATGTACTACACTGTGCGTTTCTTATATTCTAAGTTTTTCAGTGCAACTCACTCATATACTATGTACTACACTGTGCATTTCGTGTAATGCGTGTTTTTCAGTAAATTCTACGTTTTTCAGTGCAACTCACTCATATACTATGTACTACACTGTCCGTTTCTTATATTCTAAGTTTTTCAGTTCAACTCACTCATATACTATGTACTACACTGTGCGTTTCTTATATTCTAAGTTTTTGAGTGCAACTCACTCATATACTATGTACTACACTGTGCGTTTCTTATATTCTAAGTTTCTCAGTGCAACTCACTCATATACTATGTACTACACTGTGCGTTTCTTATATTCTAAGTTTTTCAGTACAACTCACTCATATACTATGTACTACACTGTGCGTTTCTTATATTCTAAGTTTTTCAGTGCAACTCACTCATATACTATGTACTACACTGTGCATTTCGTGTAATGCGGGTTTTTCAGTAAATTCTAAGTTTTTCAGTGCAACTCACTCATATACTATGTACTACACTGTGCGTTTCTTATATTCTAAGTTTTTCAGTGCAACTCACTCATATACTATGTACTACACTGTGCGTTTCTTATATTCTAAGTTTTTCAGTGCAACTCACTCATATACTATGTACTACACTGTGCGTTTCTTATATTCTAAGTTTTTCAGTGCAACTCACTCATATACTATATACTACACTGTGCGTTTCTTATATTCTAAGTTTTTCAGTGCAACTCACTCATATACTATGTACTACACTGTGCGTTTCTTATATTCTAAGTTTTTCAGTGCAACTCACTCATATACTATGTACTACACTGTGCGTTTCTTATATTCTAAGTTTTTGAGTGCAACTCACTCATATACTATGTACTACACTGTGCGTTTCTTATATTCTAAGTTTTTCAGTGCAACTCACTCATATACTATGTACTACACTGTGCGTTTCTTATATTCTAAGTTTTTCAGTGCAACTCACTCATATACTATGTACTACACTGTGCGTTTCTTATATTCTAAGTTTTTCAGTGCAACTCACTCATATACTATGTACTACACTGTGCGTTTCTTATATTCTAAGTTTTTCAGTGCAACTCACTCATATACTATGTACTACACTGTGCGTTTCTTATATTCTAAGTTTTTCAGTGCAACTCACTCATATACTATGTACTACACTGTGCGTTTCTTATATTCTAAGTTTTTCAGTGCAACTCACTCATATACTATGTACTACACTGTGCGTTTCTTATATTCTAAGTTTTTCAGTGCAACTCACTCATATACTATGTACTACACTGTGCATTTCGTGTAATTTGGGTTTTTCAGTAAATTCTAAGTTTTTCAGTGCAACTCACTCATATACTATGTACTACACTGTGCGTTTCTTATATTCTAAGTTTTTCAGTTCAACTCACTCATATACTATGTACTACACTGTGCGTTTCTTATATTCTAAGTTTTTCAGTGCAACTCACTCATATACTATGTACTACACTATGCGTTTCTTAAATTCTAAGTTTTTCAGTGCAACTCACTCATATACTATGTACTACACTGTGCATTTCGGGTAATGCGGGTTTTTCAGTAAATTCTAAGTTTTTCAGTGCAACTCACTCATATACTTTGTACTACACTGTGCGTTTCTTATATTCTAAGTTTTTCAGTTCAACTCACTCATATACTATGTACTACACTGTGCGTTTCTTATATTCTAAGTTTTTGAGTGCAACTCACTCATATACTATGTACTACACTGTGCGTTTCTTATATTCTAAGTTTTTCAGTGCAACTCACTCATATACTATGTACTACACTGTGCATTTCGTGTAATGCGGGTTTTTCAGTAAATTCTAAGTTTTTCAGTGCAACTCACTCATATACTATGTACTACACTGTGCGTTTCTTATATTCTAAGTTTTTCAGTGCAACTCACTCATATACTATGTACTACACTGTGCGTTTCTTATATTCTAAGTTTTTCAGTGCAACTCACTCATATACTATGTACTACACTGTGCGTTTCTTATATTCTAAGTTTTTCAGTGCAACTCACTCATATACTATGTACTACACTGTGCGATTCTTATATTCTAAGTTTTTCAGTGCAACTCACTCATATACTATGTACTACACTGAGCGTTTCTTATATTCTAAGTTTTTCAGTGCAACTCACTCATATACTATGTACTACACTGTGCGTTTCTTATATTCTAAGTTTTTCAGTGCAACTCACTCATATACTATGTACTACACTGTGCGTTTCTTATATTCTAAGTTTTTCAGTGCAACTCACTCATATACTATGTACTACACTGTGCGTTTCTTATATTCTAAGTTTTTCAGTGCAACTCACTCATATACTATGTACTACACTGTGCGTTTCTTATATTCTAAGTTTTTCAGTGCAACTCACTCATATACTATGTACTACACTGTGCATTTCGTGTAATGCGGGTTTTTCAGTAAATTCTAAGTTTTTCAGTGCAACTCACTCATATACTATGTACTACACTGTGCGTTTCTTATATTCTAAGTTTTTCAGTGCAACTCACTCATATACTATGTACTACACTGTGCGTTTCTTATATTCTAAGTTTTTCAGTGCAACTCACTCATATACTATGTACTACACTGTGCATTTCGTGTAATTTGGGTTTTTCAGTAAATTCTAAGTTTTTCAGTGCAACCCACTCATATACTATGTACTACACTGTGCGTTTCTTATATTCTAAGTTTTTCAGTTCAACTCACTCATATACTATGTACTACACTGTGCGTTTCTTATATTCTAAGTTTTTGAGTGCAACTCACTCATATACTATGTACTACACTGTGCGTTTCTTATATTCTAAGTTTTTCAGTGCAACTCACTCATATACTATGTACTACACTGTGCGTTTCTTATATTCTAAGTTTTTCAGTGCAACTCACTCATATACTATGTACTACACTGTGCGTTTCATATATTCTAAGTTTTTCAGTGCAACTCACTCATATACTATGTACTACACTGTGCGTTTCTTATATTCTAAGTTTTTCAGTGCAACTCACTCATATACTATGTACTACACTGTGCGTTTCTTATATTCTAAGTTTTTCAGTGCAACTCACTCATATACTATGTACTACACTGTGCGTTTCTTATATTCTAAGTTTTTCAGTGCAACTCACTCATATACTATGTACTACACTGTGCGTTTCTTATATTCTAAGTTTTTCAGTGCAACTCACTCATATACTATGTACTACACTGTGCGTTTCTTATATTCTAAGTTTTTCAGTGCAACTCACTCATATACTATGTACTACACTGTGCGTTTCTTATATTCTAAGTTTTTCAGTGCAACTCACTCATATACTATGTACTACACTGTGCATTACGTGTAATGCGGGTTTTTCAGTAAATTCTAAGTTTTTCAGTGCAACTCACTCATATACTATGTACTACACTGTGCGTTTCTTATATTCTAAGTTTTTCAGTTCAACTCACTCATATACTATGTACTACACTGTGCGTTTCTTATATTCTAAGTTTTTGAGAGCAACTCACTCATATACTATGTACTACACTGTGCGTTTCTTATATTCTAAGTTTTTCAGTGCAACTCACTCATATACTATGTACTACACTGTGCGTTTCTTATATTCTAAGTTTTTCAGTGCAACTCACTCATATACTATGTACTACACTGTGCGTTTCTTATATTCTAAGTTTTTCAGTGCAACTCACTCATATACTATGTACTACACTGTGCGTTTCTTATATTCTAAGTTTTTCAGTGCAACTCACTCATATACTATGTACTACACTGTGCGTTTCTTATATTCTAAGTTTTTCAGTGCAACTCACTCATATACTATGTACTACACTGTGCATTACGTGTAATGCGGGTTTTTCAGTAAATTCTAAGTTTTTCAGTGCAACTCACTCATATACTATGTACTACACTCTGCGTTTCTTATATTCTAAGTTTTTCAGTTCAACTCACTCATATACTATGTACTACACTGTGCGTTTCTTATATTCTAAGTTTTTGAGAGCAACTCACTCATATACTATGTACTACACTGTGCGTTTCTTATATTCTAAGTTTTTCAGTGCAACTCACTCATATACTATGTACTACACTGTGCGTTTCTTATATTCTAAGTTTTTCAGTGCAACTCACTCATATACTATGTACTACACTGTGCGTTTCTTATATTCTAAGTTTTTCAGTGCAACTCACTCATATACTATGTACTACACTGTGCGTTTCTTATATTCTAAGTTTTTCAGTGCAACTCACTCATATACTATGTACTACACTGTGCGTTTCTTATATTCTAAGTTTTTCAGTGCAACTCACTCATATACTATGTACTACACTGTGCATTACGTGTAATGCGGGTTTTTCAGTAAATTCTAAGTTTTTCAGTGCAACGCACTCATATACTATGTACTACACTGTGCGTTTCTTATATTCTAAGTTTTTCAGTTCAACTCACTCATATACTATGTACTACACTGTGCGTTTCTTATATTCTAAGTTTTTGAGAGCAACTCACTCATATACTATGTACTACACTGTGCGTTTCTTATATTCTAAGTTTTTCAGTGCAACTCACTCATATACTATGTACTACACTGTGCGTTTCTTATATTCTAAGTTTTTCAGTGCAACTCACTCATATACTATGTACTACACTGTGCATTACGTGTAATGCGGGTTTTTCAGTAAATTCTAAGTTTTTCAGTGCAACTCACTCATATACTATGTACTACACTGTGCGTTTCTTATATTCTAAGTTTTTCAGTTCAACTCACTCATATACTATGTACTACACTGTGCGTTTCTTATATTCTAAGTTTTTGAGAGCAACTCACTCATATACTATGTACTACACTGTGCGTTTCTTATATTCTAAGTTTTTCAGTGCAACTCACTCATATACTATGTACTACACTGTGCGTTTCTTATATTCTAAGTTTTTCAGTGCAACTCACTCATATACTATGTACTACACTGTGCGTTTCTTATATTCTAAGTTTTTCAGTGCAACTCACTCATATACTATGTACTACACTGTGCGTTTCTTATATTCTAAGTTTTTCAGTGCAACTCACTCATATACTATGTACTACACTGTGCGTTTCTTATATTCTAAGTTTTTCAGTGCAACTCACTCATATACTATGTACTACACTGTGCGTTTCTTATATTCTAAGTTTTTCAGTGCAACTCACTCATATACTATGTACTACACTGTGCGTTTCTTATATTCTAAGTTTTTCAGTGCAACTCACTCATATACTATGTACTACACTGTGCGTTTCTTATATTCTAAGTTTTTCAGTGCAACTCACTCATATACTATGTACTACACTGTGCATTACGTGTAATGCGGGTTTTTCAGTAAATTCTAAGTTTTTCAGTGCAACGCACTCATATACTATGTACTACACTGTGCGTTTCTTATATTCTAAGTTTTTCAGTTCAACTCACTCATATACTATGTACTACACTGTGCGTTTCTTATATTCTAAGTTTTTGAGAGCAACTCACTCATATACTATGTACTACACTGTGCGTTTCTTATATTCTAAGTTTTTCAGTGCAACTCACTCATATACTATGTACTACACTGTGCGTTTCTTATATTCTAAGTTTTTCAGTGCAACTCACTCATATACTATGTACTACACTGTGCGTTTCTTATATTCTAAGTTTTTCAGTGCAACTCACTCATATACTATGTACTACACTGTGCGTTTCTTATATTCTAAGTTTTTCAGTGCAACTCACTCATATACTATGTACTACACTGTGCGTTTCTTATATTCTAAGTTTTTCAGTGCAACTCACTCATATACTATGTACTACACTGTGCGTTTCTTATATTCTAAGTTTTTCAGTGCAACTCACTCATATACTATGTACTACACTGTGCATTTCGTGTATTGCGGGTTTTTCAGTAAATTCTAAGTTTTTCAGTGCAACTCACTCATATGCTATGTACTACACTGTGCATTTCGTGTAATGCGGGTTTTTCAGTAAATTCTAAGTTTTTGAGTGCAACTCACTCATATACTATGTACTACACTGTGCGTTTCTTATATTCTAAGTTTTTGAGTGCAACTCACGCATATACTATGTACTACACTGTGCGTTTCTTATATTCTAAGTTTTTCAGTGCAACTCACTCATACTATGTACTACACTGTGCGTTTCTTATATTCTAAATTTTTCAGTGCAACTCACTCATATACTATGTACTACACTGTGCGTTTCTTATATTCTAAGTTTTTCAGTGCAACTCACTCATATACTATGTACTACACTGTGCGTTTCTTATATTCTAAGTTTTTCAGTGCAACTCACTCATATACTATGTACTACACTGTGCGTTTCTTATATTCTAAGTTTTTCAGTGCAACTCACTCATATACTATGTACTACACTGTGCGTTTCTTATATTCTAAGTTTTTCAGTGCAACTCACTCATATACTATGTACTACACTGTGCGTTTCTTATATTCTAAGTTTTTCAGTGCAACTCACTCATATACTATGTACTACACTGTGCGTTTCTTATATTCTAAGTTTTTCAGTGCAACTCACTCATATACTATGTACTACACTGAGCGTTTCTTATATTCTAAGTTTTTCAGTGCAACTCACTCATATACTATGTACTACACTGTGCGTTTCTTATATTCTAAGTTTTTCAGTGCAACTCACTCATATACTATGTACTACACTGTGCGTTTCTTATATTCTAAGTTTTTCAGTGCAACTCACTCATATACTATGTACTACACTGTGCGTTTCTTATATTCTAAGTTTTTCAGTGCAACCCACTCATATACTATGTACTACACTGTGCGTTTCTTATATTCTAAGTTTTTCAGTGCAACTCACTCATATACTATGTACTACACTGTGCATTTCGTGTAATGCGGGTTTTTCAGTAAATTCTAAGTTTTTCAGTGCAACTCACTAATATACTATGTACTACACTGTGCGTTTCTTATATTCTAAGTTTTTCAGTGCAACTCACTCATATACTATGTACTACACTGTGCGTTTCTTATATTCTAAGTTTTTCAGTGCAACTCACTCATATACTATGTACTACACTGTGCGTTTCTTATATTCTAAGTTTTTCAGTGCAACTCACTCATATACTATGTACTACACTGTGCGTTTCTTATATTCTAAGTTTTTCAGTGCAACTCACTCATATACTATGTACTACACTGTGCATTTCGTGTAATGCGTGTTTTTCAGTAAATTCTACGTTTTTCAGTGCAACTCACTCATATACTATGTACTACACTGTCCGTTTCTTATATTCTAAGTTTTTCAGTTCAACTCACTCATATACTATGTACTACACTGTGCGTTTCTTATATTCTAAGTTTTTGAGTGCAACTCACTCATATACTATGTACTACACTGTGCGTTTCTTATATTCTAAGTTTCTCAGTGCAACTCACTCATATACTATGTACTACACTGTGCGTTTCTTATATTCTAAGTTTTTCAGTACAACTCACTCATATACTATGTACTACACTGTGCGTTTCTTATATTCTAAGTTTTTCAGTGCAACTCACTCATATACTATGTACTACACTGTGCATTTCGTGTAATGCGGGTTTTTCAGTAAATTCTAAGTTTTTCAGTGCAACTCACTCATATACTATGTACTACACTGTGCGTTTCTTATATTCTAAGTTTTTCAGTGCAACTCACTCATATACTATGTACTACACTGTGCGTTTCTTATATTCTAAGTTTTTGAGTGCAACTCACTCATATACTATGTACTACACTGTGCGTTTCTTATATTCTAAGTTTTTCAGTGCAACTCACTCATATACTATGTACTACACTGTGCGTTTCTTATATTCTAAGTTTTTCAGTGCAACTCACTCATATACTATGTACTACACTGTGCGTTTCTTATATTCTAAGTTTTTCAGTGCAACTCACTCATATACTATGTACTACACTGTGCGTTTCTTATATTCTAAGTATTTCAGTGCAACTCACTCATATACTATGTACTACACTGTGCGTTTCTTATATTCTAAGTTTTTCAGTGCAACTCACTCATATACTATGTACTACACTGTGCGTTTCTTATATTCTAAGTTTTTCAGTGCAACTCACTCATATACTATGTACTACACTGTGCATTACGTGTAATGCGGGTTTTTCAGTAAATTCTAAGTTTTTCAGTGCAACTCACTCATATACTATGTACTACACTGTGCGTTTCTTATATTCTAAGTTTTTCAGTTCAACTCACTCATATACTATGTACTACACTGTGCGTTTCTTATATTCTAAGTTTTTGAGAGCAACTCACTCATATACTATGTACTACACTGTGCGTTTCTTATATTCTAAGTTTTTCAGTGCAACTCACTCATATACTATGTACTACACTGTGCGTTTCTTATATTCTAAGTTTTTCAGTGCAACTCACTCATATACTATGTACTACACTGTGCGTTTCTTATATTCTAAGTTTTTCAGTGCAACTCACTCATATACTATGTACTACACTGTGCGTTTCTTATATTCTAAGTTTTTCAGTGCAACTCACTCATATACTATGTACTACACTCTGCGTTTCTTATATTCTAAGTTTTTCAGTGCAACTCACTCATATACTATGTACTACACTGTGCGTTTCTTATATTCTAAGTTTTTCAGTGCAACTCACTCATATACTATGTACTACACTGTGCGTTTCTTATATTCTAAGTTTTTCAGTGCAACTCACTCATATACTATGTACTACACTGTGCGTTTCTTATATTCTAAGTTTTTCAGTGCAACTCACTCATATACTATGTACTACACTGTGCGTTTCTTATATTCTAAGTTTTTCAGTGCAACTCACTCATATACTATGTACTACACTGTGCGTTTCTTATATTCTAAGTTTTTCAGTGCAACTCACTCATATACTATGTACTACACTGTGCGTTTCTTATATTCTAAGTTTTTCAGTGCAACTCACTCATATACTATGTACTACACTGTGCGTTTCTTATATTCTAAGTTTTTCAGTGCAACTCACTCATATACTATGTACTACACTGTGCGTTTCTTATATTCTAAGTTTTTCAGTGCAACTCACTCATATACTATGTACTACACTGAGCGTTTCTTATATTCTAAGTTTTTCAGTGCAACTCACTCATATACTATGTACTACACTGTGCGTTTCTTATATTCTAAGTTTTT
Organism: Mus caroli; assembly: GCF_978045245.1. NCBI lineage: Eukaryota > Metazoa > Chordata > Mammalia > Rodentia > Muridae > Mus > Mus caroli. The sequence goes on from NW_028227345.1 coordinate 226,427, forward strand.
CAGTGCAACTCACTCATATACTATGTACTACACTGTGCGTTTCTTATATTCTAAGTTTTTCAGTGCAACTCACTCATATACTATGTACTACACTGTGCGTTTCTTATATTCTAAGTTTTTCAGTGCAACCCACTCATATACTATGTACTACACTGTGCGTTTCTTATATTCTAAGTTTTTCAGTGCAACTCACTCATATACTATGTACTACACTGTGCATTTCGTGTAATGCGGGTTTTTCAGTAAATTCTAAGTTTTTCAGTGCAACTCACTCATATACTATGTACTACACTGTGCGTTTCTTATATTCTAAGTTTTTCAGTGCAACTCACTCATATACTATGTACTACACTGTGCGTTTCTTATATTCTAAGTTTTTCAGTGCAACTCACTCATATACTATGTACTACACTGTGCGTTTCTTATATTCTAAGTTTTTCAGTGCAACTCACTCATATACTATGTACTACACTGTGCGTTTCTTATATTCTAAGTTTTTCAGTGCAACTCACTCATATACTATGTACTACACTGTGCATTTCGTGTAATGCGTGTTTTTCAGTAAATTCTACGTTTTTCAGTGCAACTCACTCATATACTATGTACTACACTGTCCGTTTCTTATATTCTAAGTTTTTCAGTTCAACTCACTCATATACTATGTACTACACTGTGCGTTTCTTATATTCTAAGTTTTTGAGTGCAACTCACTCATATACTATGTACTACACTGTGCGTTTCTTATATTCTAAGTTTCTCAGTGCAACTCACTCATATACTATGTACTACACTGTGCGTTTCTTATATTCTAAGTTTTTCAGTACAACTCACTCATATACTATGTACTACACTGTGCGTTTCTTATATTCTAAGTTTTTCAGTGCAACTCACTCATATACTATGTACTACACTGTGCATTTCGTGTAATGCGTGTTTTTCAGTAAATTCTACGTTTTTCAGTGCAACTCACTCATATACTATGTACTACACTGTCCGTTTCTTATATTCTAAGTTTTTCAGTTCAACTCACTCATATACTATGTACTACACTGTGCGTTTCTTATATTCTAAGTTTTTCAGTGCAACTCACTCATATACTATGTACTACACTGTGCGTTTCTTATATTCTAAGTTTTTGAGTGCAACTCACTCATATACTATGTACTACACTGTGCGTTTCTTATATTCTAAGTTTTTCAGTGCAACTCACTCATATACTATGTACTACACTGTGCGTTTCTTATATTCTAAGTTTTTCAGTGCAACTCACTCATATACTATGTACTACACTGTGCGTTTCTTATATTCTAAGTTTTTCAGTGCAACTCACTCATATACTATGTACTACACTGTGCGTTTCTTATATTCTAAGTTTTTCAGTGCAACTCACTCATATACTATGTACTACACTGTGCGTTTCTTATATTCTAAGTTTTTCAGTGCAACTCACTCATATACTATGTACTACACTGTGCGTTTCTTATATTCTAAGTTTTTCAGTGCAACTCACTCATATACTATGTACTACACTGTGCGTTTCTTATATTCTAAGTTTTTCAGTGCAACTCACTCATATACTATGTACTACACTGTGCGTTTCTTATATTCTAAGTTTTTCAGTGCAACTCACTCATATACTATGTACTACACTGAGCGTTTCTTATATTCTAAGTTTTTCAGTGCAACTCACTCATATACTATGTACTACACTGTGCGTTTCTTATATTCTAAGTTTTTCAGTGCAACTCACTCATATACTATGTACTACACTGTGCGTTTCTTATATTCTAAGTTTTTCAGTGCAACTCACTCATATACTATGTACTACACTGTGCGTTTCTTATATTCTAAGTTTTTCAGTGCAACTCACTCATATACTATGTACTACACTGTGCGTTTCTTATATTCTAAGTTTTTCAGTGCAACTCACTCATATACTATGTACTACACTGTGCATTTCGTGTAATGCGGGTTTTTCAGTAAATTCTAAGTTTTTCAGTGCAACTCACTCATATACTATGTACTACACTGTGCGTTTCTTATATTCTGAGTTTTTCAGTGCAACTCACTCATATACTATGTACTACACTATGCGTTTCTTATATTCTAAGTTTTTCAGTGCAACTCACTCATATACTATGTACTACACTGTGCGTTTCTTATATTCTAAGTTTTTCCGTGCAACTCACTCATATACTATGTACTACACTGTGCATTTCGTGTAATGCGGGTTTTTCAGTAAATTCTAAGTTTTTCAGTGCAACTCACTCATATACTATGTACTACACTGTGCGTTTCTTATATTCTAAGTTTTTCAGTTCAACTCACTCATATAGTATGTACTACACTGTGCGTTTCTTATATTCTAAGTTTTTGAGTGCAACTCACTCATATACTATGTACTACACTGTGCGTTTCTTATATTCTAAGTTTTTCAGTGCAACTCACTCATATACTATGTACTACACTGTGCGTTTCTTATATTCTAAGTTTTTCAGTGCAACTCACTCATATACTATGTACTACACTGTGCGTTTCTTATATTCTAAGTTTTTCAGTGCAACTCACTCATATACTATGTACTACACTGTGCGTTTCTTATATTCTAAGTTTTTCAGTGCAACTCACTCATATACTATGTACTACACTGTGCGTTTCTTATATTCTAAGTTTTTCAGTGCAACTCACTCATATACTATGTACTACACTGTGCGTTTCTTATATTCTAAGTTTTTCAGTGCAACCCACTCATATACTATGTACTACACTGTGCGTTTCTTATATTCTAAGTTTTTCAGTGCAACTCACTCATATACTATGTACTACACTGTGCATTTCGTGTAATGCGGGTTTTTCAGTAAATTCTAAGTTTTTCAGTGCAACTCACTCATATACTATGTACTACACTGTGCGTTTCTTATATTCTAAGTTTTTCAGTGCAACTCACTCATATACTATGTACTACACTGTGCGTTTCTTATATTCTAAGTTTTTCAGTGCAACTCACTCATATACTATGTACTACACTGTGCGTTTCTTATATTCTAAGTTTTTCAGTGCAACTCACTCATATACTATGTACTACACTGTGCGTTTCTTATATTCTAAGTTTTTCAGTGCAACTCACTCATATACTATGTACTACACTGTGCATTTCGTGTAATGCGTGTTTTTCAGTAAATTCTACGTTTTTCAGTGCAACTCACTCATATACTATGTACTACACTGTCCGTTTCTTATATTCTAAGTTTTTCAGTTCAACTCACTCATATACTATGTACTACACTGTGCGTTTCTTATATTCTAAGTTTTTGAGTGCAACTCACTCATATACTATGTACTACACTGTGCGTTTCTTATATTCTAAGTTTCTCAGTGCAACTCACTCATATACTATGTACTACACTGTGCGTTTCTTATATTCTAAGTTTTTCAGTACAACTCACTCATATACTATGTACTACACTGTGCGTTTCTTATATTCTAAGTTTTTCAGTGCAACTCACTCATATACTATGTACTACACTGTGCATTTCGTGTAATGCGGGTTTTTCAGTAAATTCTAAGTTTTTCAGTGCAACTCACTCATATACTATGTACTACACTGTGCGTTTCTTATATTCTAAGTTTTTCAGTGCAACTCACTCATATACTATGTACTACACTGTGCGTTTCTTATATTCTAAGTTTTTGAGTGCAACTCACTCATATACTATGTACTACACTGTGCGTTTCTTATATTCTAAGTTTTTCAGTGCAACTCACTCATATACTATGTACTACACTGTGCGTTTCTTATATTCTAAGTTTTTCAGTGCAACTCACTCATATACTATGTACTACACTGTGCGTTTCTTATATTCTAAGTTTTTCAGTGCAACTCACTCATATACTATGTACTACACTGTGCGTTTCTTATATTCTAAGTTTTTCAGTGCAACTCACTCATATACTATGTACTACACTGTGCGTTTCTTATATTCTAAGTTTTTCAGTGCAACTCACTCATATACTATGTACTACACTGTGCGTTTCTTATATTCTAAGTTTTTCAGTGCAACTCACTCATATACTATGTACTACACTGTGCGTTTCTTATATTCTAAGTTTTTCAGTGCAACTCACTCATATACTATGTACTACACTGTGCGTTTCTTATATTCTAAGTTTTTCAGTGCAACTCACTCATATACTATGTACTACACTGAGCGTTTCTTATATTCTAAGTTTTTCAGTGCAACTCACTCATATACTATGTACTACACTGTGCGTTTCTTATATTCTAAGTTTTTCAGTGCAACTCACTCATATACTATGTACTACACTGTGCGTTTCTTATATTCTAAGTTTTTCAGTGCAACTCACTCATATACTATGTACTACACTGTGCGTTTCTTATATTCTAAGTTTTTCAGTGCAACTCACTCATATACTATGTACTACACTGTGCGTTTCTTATATTCTAAGTTTTTCAGTGCAACTCACTCATATACTATGTACTACACTGTGCATTTCGTGTAATGCGGGTTTTTCAGTAAATTCTAAGTTTTTCAGTGCAACTCACTCATATACTATGTACTACACTGTGCGTTTCTTATATTCTGAGTTTTTCAGTGCAACTCACTCATATACTATGTACTACACTATGCGTTTCTTATATTCTAAGTTTTTCAGTGCAACTCACTCATATACTATGTACTACACTGTGCGTTTCTTATATTCTAAGTTTTTCCGTGCAACTCACTCATATACTATGTACTACACTGTGCATTTCGTGTAATGCGGGTTTTTCAGTAAATTCTAAGTTTTTCAGTGCAACTCACTCATATACTATGTACTACACTGTGCGTTTCTTATATTCTAAGTTTTTCAGTTCAACTCACTCATATAGTATGTACTACACTGTGCGTTTCTTATATTCTAAGTTTTTGAGTGCAACTCACTCATATACTATGTACTACACTGTGCGTTTCTTATATTCTAAGTTTTTCAGTGCAACTCACTCATATACTATGTACTACACTGTGCGTTTCTTATATTCTAAGTTTTTCAGTGCAACTCACTCATATACTATGTACTACACTGTGCATTACGTGTAATGCGGGTTTTTCAGTAAATTCTAAGTTTTTCAGTGCAACGCACTCATATACTATGTACTACACTGTGCGTTTCTTATATTCTAAGTTTTTCAGTTCAACTCACTCATATACTATGTACTACACTGTGCGTTTCTTATATTCTAAGTTTTTGAGAGCAACTCACTCATATACTATGTACTACACTGTGCGTTTCTTATATTCTAAGTTTTTCAGTGCAACTCACTCATATACTATGTACTACACTGTGCGTTTCTTATATTCTAAGTTTTTCAGTGCAACTCACTCATATACTATGTACTACACTGTGCGTTTCTTATATTCTAAGTTTTTCAGTGCAACTCACTCATATACTATGTACTACACTGTGCGTTTCTTATATTCTAAGTTTTTCAGTGCAACTCACTCATATACTATGTACTACACTGTGCGTTTCTTATATTCTAAGTTTTTCAGTGAAACTCACTCATATACTATGTACTACACTGTGCGTTTCTTATATTCTAAGTTTTTCAGTGCAACTCACTCATATACTATGTACTACACTGTGCATTTCGTGTATTGCGGGTTTTTCAGTAAATTCTAAGTTTTTCAGTGCAACTCACTCATATGCTATATACTACACTGTGCATTTCGTGTAATGCGGGTTTTTCAGTAAATTCTAAGTTTTTGAGTGCAACTCACTCATATACTATGTACTACACTGTGCGTTTCTTATATTCTAAGTTTTTGAGTGCAACTCACGCATATACTATGTACTACACTGTGCGTTTCTTATATTCTAAGTTTTTCAGTGCAACTCACTCATACTATGTACTACACTGTGCGTTTCTTATATTCTAAATTTTTCAGTGCAACTCACTCATATACTATGTACTACACTGTGCGTTTCTTATATTCTAAGTTTTTCAGTGCAACTCACTCATATACTATGTACTACACTGTGCGTTTCTTATATTCTAAGTTTTTCAGTGCAACTCACTCATATACTATGTACTACACTGTGCGTTTCTTATATTCTAAGTTTTTCAGTGCAACTCACTCATATACTATGTACTACACTGTGCGTTTCTTATATTCTAAGTTTTTCAGTGCAACTCACTCATATACTATGTACTACACTGTGCGTTTCTTATATTCTAAGTTTTTCAGTGCAACTCACTCATATACTATGTACTACACTGTGCGTTTCTTATATTCTAAGTTTTTCAGTGCAACTCACTCATATACTATGTACTACACTGAGCGTTTCTTATATTCTAAGTTTTTCAGTGCAACTCACTCATATACTATGTACTACACTGTGCGTTTCTTATATTCTAAGTTTTTCAGTGCAACTCACTCATATACTATGTACTACACTGTGCGTTTCTTATATTCTAAGTTTTTCAGTGCAACTCACTCATATACTATGTACTACACTGTGCGTTTCTTATATTCTAAGTTTTTCAGTGCAACCCACTCATATACTATGTACTACACTGTGCGTTTCTTATATTCTAAGTTTTTCAGTGCAACTCACTCATATACTATGTACTACACTGTGCATTTCGTGTAATGCGGGTTTTTCAGTAAATTCTAAGTTTTTCAGTGCAACTCACTCATATACTATGTACTACACTGTGCGTTTCTTATATTCTAAGTTTTTCAGTGCAACTCACTCATATACTATGTACTACACTGTGCGTTTCTTATATTCTAAGTTTTTCAGTGCAACTCACTCATATACTATGTACTACACTGTGCGTTTCTTATATTCTAAGTTTTTCAGTGCAACTCACTCATATACTATGTACTACACTGTGCGTTTCTTATATTCTAAGTTTTTCAGTGCAACTCACTCATATACTATGTACTACACTGTGCATTTCGTGTAATGCGTGTTTTTCAGTAAATTCTACGTTTTTCAGTGCAACTCACTCATATACTATGTACTACACTGTCCGTTTCTTATATTCTAAGTTTTTCAGTTCAACTCACTCATATACTATGTACTACACTGTGCGTTTCTTATATTCTAAGTTTTTGAGTGCAACTCACTCATATACTATGTACTACACTGTGCGTTTCTTATATTCTAAGTTTCTCAGTGCAACTCACTCATATACTATGTACTACACTGTGCGTTTCTTATATTCTAAGTTTTTCAGTACAACTCACTCATATACTATGTACTACACTGTGCGTTTCTTATATTCTAAGTTTTTCAGTGCAACTCACTCATATACTATGTACTACACTGTGCATTTCGTGTAATGCGGGTTTTTCAGTAAATTCTAAGTTTTTCAGTGCAACTCACTCATATACTATGTACTACACTGTGCGTTTCTTATATTCTAAGTTTTTCAGTGCAACTCACTCATATACTATGTACTACACTGTGCGTTTCTTATATTCTAAGTTTTTGAGTGCAACTCACTCATATACTATGTACTACACTGTGCGTTTCTTATATTCTAAGTTTTTCAGTGCAACTCACTCATATACTATGTACTACACTGTGCGTTTCTTATATTCTAAGTTTTTCAGTGCAACTCACTCATATACTATGTACTACACTGTGCGTTTCTTATATTCTAAGTTTTTCAGTGCAACTCACTCATATACTATGTACTACACTGTGCGTTTCTTATATTCTAAGTTTTTCAGTGCAACTCACTCATATACTATGTACTACACTGTGCGTTTCTTATATTCTAAGTTTTTCAGTGCAACTCACTCATATACTATGTACTACACTGTGCGTTTCTTATATTCTAAGTTTTTCAGTGCAACTCACTCATATACTATGTACTACACTGTGCGTTTCTTATATTCTAAGTTTTTCAGTGCAACTCACTCATATACTATGTACTACACTGTGCGTTTCTTATATTCTAAGTTTTTCAGTGCAACTCACTCATATACTATGTACTACACTGAGCGTTTCTTATATTCTAAGTTTTTCAGTGCAACTCACTCATATACTATGTACTACACTGTGCGTTTCTTATATTCTAAGTTTTTCAGTGCAACTCACTCATATACTATGTACTACACTGTGCGTTTCTTATATTCTAAGTTTTTCAGTGCAACTCACTCATATACTATGTACTACACTGTGCGTTTCTTATATTCTAAGTTTTTCAGTGCAACTCACTCATATACTATGTACTACACTGTGCGTTTCTTATATTCTAAGTTTTTCAGTGCAACTCACTCATATACTATGTACTACACTGTGCATTTCGTGTAATGCGGGTTTTTCAGTAAATTCTAAGTTTTTCAGTGCAACTCACTCATATACTATGTACTACACTGTGCGTTTCTTATATTCTGAGTTTTTCAGTGCAACTCACTCATATACTATGTACTACACTATGCGTTTCTTATATTCTAAGTTTTTCAGTGCAACTCACTCATATACTATGTACTACACTGTGCGTTTCTTATATTCTAAGTTTTTCCGTGCAACTCACTCATATACTATGTACTACACTGTGCATTTCGTGTAATGCGGGTTTTTCAGTAAATTCTAAGTTTTTCAGTGCAACTCACTCATATACTATGTACTACACTGTGCGTTTCTTATATTCTAAGTTTTTCAGTTCAACTCACTCATATAGTATGTACTACACTGTGCGTTTCTTATATTCTAAGTTTTTGAGTGCAACTCACTCATATACTATGTACTACACTGTGCGTTTCTTATATTCTAAGTTTTTCAGTGCAACTCACTCATATACTATGTACTACACTGTGCGTTTCTTATATTCTAAGTTTTTCAGTGCAACTCACTCATATACTATGTACTACACTGTGCGTTTCTTATATTCTAAGTTTTTCAGTGCAACTCACTCATATACTATGTACTACACTGTGCGTTTCTTATATTCTAAGTTTTTCAGTGCAACTCACTCATATACTATGAACTACACTGTGCGTTTCTTATATTCTAAGTTTTTCAGTGCAACTCACTCATATACTATGTACTACACTGTGCGTTTCTTATATTCTAAGTTTTTCCGTGCAACTCACTCATATACTATGTACTACACTGTGCGTTTCTTATATTCTAAGTTTTTCAGTGCAACTCACTCATATACTATGTACTACACTGTGCATTTCGTGTAATGCGGGTTTTTGAGTAAATTCTAAGTTTTTCAGTGCAACTCACTCATATACTATGTACTACACTGTGCGTTTCTTATATTCTAAGTTTTTCAGTGCAACTCACTCATATACTATGTACTACACTGTGCGTTTCTTATATTCTAAGTTTTTCAGTGCAACTCACTCATATACTATGTACTACACTCTGCGTTTCTTATATTCTAAGTTTTTCAGTGCAACTCACTCATATACTATGTACTACACTGTGCGTTTCTTATATTCTAAGTTTTTCAGTGCAACTCACTCATATACTATGTACTACACTGTGCGTTTCTTATATTCTAAGTTTTTCAGTGCAACTCACTCATATACTATGTACTACACTGTGCATTTCGTGTAATGCGGGTTTTTGAGTAAATTCTAAGTTTTTCAGTGCAACTCACTCATATACTATGTACTACACTGTGCGTTTCTTATATTCTAAGTTTTTTCAGTGCAACTCACTCATATACTATGTACTACACTGTGCGTTTCTTATATTCTAAGTTTTTCAGTGCAACTCACTCATATACTATGTACTACACTGTGCGTTTCTTATATTCTAAGTTTTTCAGGGCAACTCACTCATATACTATGTACTACACTGTGCGTTTCTTATATTCTAAGTTTTTCAGTGCAACTCACTCATATACTATGTACTACACTGTGCGTTTCTTATATTCTAAGTTTTTCAGTGCAACTCACTCATATACTATGTACTACACTGTGCGTTTCTTATATTCTAAGTTTTTGAGTGCAACTCACTCATATACTATGTACTACACTGTGCGTTTCTTATATTCTAAGTTTTTCAGTGCAACTCACTCATATACTATGTACTACACTGTGCGTTTCTTATATTCTAAGTTTTTCAGTGCAACTCACTCATATACTATGTACTACACTGTGCGTTTCTTATATTCTAAGTTTTTCAGTGCAACTCACTCATATACTATGTACTACACTGTGCGTTTCTTATATTCTAAGTTTTTCAGTGCAACTCACTCATATACTATGTACTACACTGTGCGTTTCTTATATTCTAAGTTTTTCAGTGCAACTCACTCATATACTATGTACTACACTGTGCGTTTCTTATATTCTAAGTTTTTCAGTGCAACTCACTCATATACTATGTACTACACTGTGCGTTTCTTATATTCTACGTTTTTCAGTGCAACTCACTCATATACTATGTACTACACTGTGCATTTCGTGTAATGCGGGTTTTTCAGTAAATTCTAAGTTTTTCAGTGCAACTCACTCATATACTATGTACTACACTGTGCGTTTCTTATATTCTAAGTTTTTCAGTGCAACTCACTCATATACTATGTACTACACTGTGCGTTTCTTATATTCTAAGTTTTTCAGTGCAACTCACTCATATACTATGTACTACACTGTGCGTTTCTTATATTCTAAGTTTTTCAGTGCAACTCACTCATATACTATGTACTACACTGAGCGTTTCTTATATTCTAAGTTTTTCAGTGCAACTCACTCATATACTATGTACTACACTGTGCGTTTCTTATATTCTAAGTTTTTCAGTGCAACTCACTCATATACTATGTACTACACTGTGCGTTTCTTATATTCTAAGTTTTTCAGTGCAACTCACTCATATACTATGTACTACACTGTGCGTTTCTTATATTCTAAGTTTTTCAGTGCAACTCACTCATATACTATGTACTACACTGTGCGTTTCTTATATTCTAAGTTTTTCAGTGCAACTCACTCATATACTATGTACTACACTGTGCATTTCGTGTAATGCGGGTTTTTCAGTAAATTCTAAGTTTTTCAGTGCAACTCACTCATATACTATGTACTACACTGTGCGTTTCTTATATTCTGAGTTTTTCAGTGCAACTCACTCATATACTATGTACTACACTATGCGTTTCTTATATTCTAAGTTTTTCAGTGCAACTCACTCATATACTATGTACTACACTGTGCGTTTCTTATATTCTAAGTTTTTCCGTGCAACTCACTCATATACTATGTACTACACTGTGCATTTCGTGTAATGCGGGTTTTTCAGTAAATTCTAAGTTTTTCAGTGCAACTCACTCATATACTATGTACTACACTGTGCGTTTCTTATATTCTAAGTTTTTCAGTTCAACTCACTCATATAGTATGTACTACACTGTGCGTTTCTTATATTCTAAGTTTTTGAGTGCAACTCACTCATATACTATGTACTACACTGTGCGTTTCTTATATTCTAAGTTTTTCAGTGCAACTCACTCATATACTATGTACTACACTGTGCGTTTCTTATATTCTAAGTTTTTCAGTGCAACTCACTCATATACTATGTACTACACTGTGCGTTTCTTATATTCTAAGTTTTTCAGTGCAACTCACTCATATACTATGTACTACACTGTGCGTTTCTTATATTCTAAGTTTTTCAGTGCAACTCACTCATATACTATGTACTACACTGTGCGTTTCTTATATTCTAAGTTTTTCAGTGCAACTCACTCATATACTATGTACTACACTGTGCGTTTCTTATATTCTAAGTTTTTCAGTGCAACTCACTCATATACTATGTACTACACTGTGCGTTTCTTATATTCTAAGTTTTTCAGTGCAACTCACTCATATACTATGTACTACACTGTGCATTTCGTGTAATGCGGGTTTTTGAGTAAATTCTAAGTTTTTCAGTGCAACTCACTCATATACTATGTACTACACTGTGCGTTTCTTATATTCTAAGTTTTTCAGTGCAACTCACTCATATACTATGTACTACACTGTGCGTTTCTTATATTCTAAGTTTTTCAGTGCAACTCACTCATATACTATGTACTACACTCTGCGTTTCTTATATTCTAAGTTTTTCAGTGCAACTCACTCATATACTATGTACTACACTGTGCGTTTCTTATATTCTAAGTTTTTCAGTGCAACTCACTCATATAATATGTACTACACTGTGCGTTTCTTATATTCTAAGTTTTTCAGTGCAACTCACTCATATACTATGTACTACACTGTGCATTTCGTGTAATGCGGGTTTTTGAGTAAATTCTAAGTTTTTCAGTGCAACTCACTCATATACTATGTACTACACTGTGCGTTTCTTATATTCTAAGTTTTTCAGTGCAACTCACTCATATACTATGTACTACACTGTGCGTTTCTTATATTCTAAGTTTTTCAGTGCAACTCACTCATATACTATGTACTACACTCTGCGTTTCTTATATTCTAAGTTTTTCAGTGCAACTCACTCATATACTATGTACTACACTGTGCGTTTCTTATATTCTAAGTTTTTCAGTGCAACTCACTCATATACTATGTACTACACTGTGCGTTTCTTATATTCTAAGTTTTTCAGTGCAACTCACTCATATACTATGTACTACACTGTGCATTTCGTGTAATGCGGGTTTTTGAGTAAATTCTAAGTTTTTCAGTGCAACTCACTCATATACTATGTACTACACTGTGCGTTTCTTATATTCTAAGTTTTTTCAGTGCAACTCACTCATATACTATGTACTACACTGTGCGTTTCTTATATTCTAAGTTTTTCAGTGCAACTCACTCATATACTATGTACTACACTGTGCGTTTCTTATATTCTAAGTTTTTCAGGGCAACTCACTCATATACTATGTACTACACTGTGCGTTTCTTATATTCTAAGTTTTTCAGTGCAACTCACTCATATACTATGTACTACACTGTGCGTTTCTTATATTCTAAGTTTTTCAGTGCAACTCACTCATATACTATGTACTACACTGTGCGTTTCTTATATTCTAAGTTTTTGAGTGCAACTCACTCATATACTATGTACTACACTGTGCGTTTCTTATATTCTAAGTTTTTCAGTGCAACTCACTCATATACTATGTACTACACTGTGCGTTTCTTATATTCTAAGTTTTTCAGTGCAACTCACTCATATACTATGTACTACACTGTGCGTTTCTTATATTCTAAGTTTTTCAGTGCAACTCACTCATATACTATGTACTACACTGTGCGTTTCTTATATTCTAAGTTTTTCAGTGCAACTCACTCATATACTATGTACTACACTGTGCGTTTCTTATATTCTAAGTTTTTCAGTGCAACTCACTCATATACTATGTACTACACTGTGCGTTTCTTATATTCTAAGTTTTTCAGTGCAACTCACTCATATACTATGTACTACACTGTGCGTTTCTTATATTCTACGTTTTTCAGTGCAACTCACTCATATACTATGTACTACACTGTGCATTTCGTGTAATGCGGGTTTTTCAGTAAATTCTAAGTTTTTCAGTGCAACTCACTCATATACTATGTACTACACTGTGCGTTTCTTATATTCTAAGTTTTTCAGTGCAACTCACTCATATACTATGTACTACACTGTGCGTTTCTTATATTCTAAGTTTTTCAGTGCAACTCACTCATATACTATGTACTACACTGTGCGTTTCTTATATTCTAAGTTTTTCAGTGCAACTCACTCATATACTATGTACTACACTGAGCGTTTCTTATATTCTAAGTTTTTCAGTGCAACTCACTCATATACTATGTACTACACTGTGCGTTTCTTATATTCTAAGTTTTTCAGTGCAACTCACTCATATACTATGTACTACACTGTGCGTTTCTTATATTCTAAGTTTTTCAGTGCAACTCACTCATATACTATGTACTACACTGTGCGTTTCTTATATTCTAAGTTTTTCAGTGCAACTCACTCATATACTATGTACTACACTGTGCGTTTCTTATATTCTAAGTTTTTCAGTGCAACTCACTCATATACTATGTACTACACTGTGCGTTTCTTATATTCTAAGTTTTTCAGTGCAACTCACTCATATACTATGTACTACACTGTGCGTTTCTTATATTCTAAGTTTTTCAGTGCAACTCACTCATATACTATGTACTACACTGTGCGTTTCTTATATTCTAAGTTTTTCAGTGCAACTCACTCATATACTATGTACTACACTGTGCGTTTCTTATATTCTACGTTTTTCAGTGCAACTCACTCATATACTATGTACTACACTGTGCATTTCGTGTAATGCGGGTTTTTCAGTAAATTCTAAGTTTTTCAGTGCAACTCACTCATATACTATGTACTACACTGTGCGTTTCTTATATTCTAAGTTTTTCAGTGCAACTCACTCATATACTATGTACTACACTGTGCGTTTCTTATATTCTAAGTTTTTCAGTGCAACTCACTCATATACTATGTACTACACTGTGCGTTTCTTATATTCTAAGTTTTTCAGTGCAACTCACTCATATACTATGTACTACACTGAGCGTTTCTTATATTCTAAGTTTTTCAGTGCAACTCACTCATATACTATGTACTACACTGTGCGTTTCTTATATTCTAAGTTTTTCAGTGCAACTCACTCATATACTATGTACTACACTGTGCGTTTCTTATATTCTAAGTTTTTCAGTGCAACTCACTCATATACTATGTACTACACTGTGCGTTTCTTATATTCTAAGTTTTTCAGTGCAACTCACTCATATACTATGTACTACACTGTGCGTTTCTTATATTCTAAGTTTTTCAGTGCAACTCACTCATATACTATGTACTACACTGTGCATTTCGTGTAATGCGGGTTTTTCAGTAAATTCTAAGTTTTTCAGTGCAACTCACTCATATACTATGTACTACACTGTGCGTTTCTTATATTCTGAGTTTTTCAGTGCAACTCACTCATATACTATGTACTACACTATGCGTTTCTTATATTCTAAGTTTTTCAGTGCAACTCACTCATATACTATGTACTACACTGTGCGTTTCTTATATTCTAAGTTTTTCCGTGCAACTCACTCATATACTATGTACTACACTGTGCATTTCGTGTAATGCGGGTTTTTCAGTAAATTCTAAGTTTTTCAGTGCAACTCACTCATATACTATGTACTACACTGTGCGTTTCTTATATTCTAAGTTTTTCAGTTCAACTCACTCATATAGTATGTACTACACTGTGCGTTTCTTATATTCTAAGTTTTTGAGTGCAACTCACTCATATACTATGTACTACACTGTGCGTTTCTTATATTCTAAGTTTTTCAGTGCAACTCACTCATATACTATGTACTACACTGTGCGTTTCTTATATTCTAAGTTTTTCAGTGCAACTCACTCATATACTATGTACTACACTGTGCGTTTCTTATATTCTAAGTTTTTCAGTGCAACTCACTCATATACTATGTACTACACTGTGCGTTTCTTATATTCTAAGTTTTTCAGTGCAACTCACTCATATACTATGTACTACACTGTGCGTTTCTTATATTCTAAGTTTTTCAGTGCAACTCACTCATATACTATGTACTACACTGTGCGTTTCTTATATTCTAAGTTTTTCAGTGCAACTCACTCATATACTATGTACTACACTGTGCGTTTCTTATATTCTAAGTTTTTCAGTGCAACTCACTCATATACTATGTACTACACTGTGCATTTCGTGTAATGCGGGTTTTTGAGTAAATTCTAAGTTTTTCAGTGCAACTCACTCATATACTATGTACTACACTGTGCGTTTCTTATATTCTAAGTTTTTCAGTGCAACTCACTCATATACTATGTACTACACTGTGCGTTTCTTATATTCTAAGTTTTTCAGTGCAACTCACTCATATACTATGTACTACACTCTGCGTTTCTTATATTCTAAGTTTTTCAGTGCAACTCACTCATATACTATGTACTACACTGTGCGTTTCTTATATTCTAAGTTTTTCAGTGCAACTCACTCATATACTATGTACTACACTGTGCGTTTCTTATATTCTAAGTTTTTCAGTGCAACTCACTCATATACTATGTACTACACTGTGCATTTCGTGTAATGCGGGTTTTTGAGTAAATTCTAAGTTTTTCAGTGCAACTCACTCATATACTATGTACTACACTGTGCGTTTCTTATATTCTAAGTTTTTTCAGTGCAACTCACTCATATACTATGTACTACACTGTGCGTTTCTTATATTCTAAGTTTTTCAGTGCAACTCACTCATATACTATGTACTACACTGTGCGTTTCTTATATTCTAAGTTTTTCAGGGCAACTCACTCATATACTATGTACTACACTGTGCGTTTCTTATATTCTAAGTTTTTCAGTGCAACTCACTCATATACTATGTACTACACTGTGCGTTTCTTATATTCTAAGTTTTTCAGTGCAACTCACTCATATACTATGTACTACACTGTGCGTTTCTTATATTCTAAGTTTTTGAGTGCAACTCACTCATATACTATGTACTACACTGTGCGTTTCTTATATTCTAAGTTTTTCAGTGCAACTCACTCATATACTATGTACTACACTGTGCGTTTCTTATATTCTAAGTTTTTCAGTGCAACTCACTCATATACTATGTACTACACTGTGCGTTTCTTATATTCTAAGTTTTTCAGTGCAACTCACTCATATACTATGTACTACACTGTGCGTTTCTTATATTCTAAGTTTTTCAGTGCAACTCACTCATATACTATGTACTACACTGTGCGTTTCTTATATTCTAAGTTTTTCAGTGCAACTCACTCATATACTATGTACTACACTGTGCGTTTCTTATATTCTAAGTTTTTCAGTGCAACTCACTCATATACTATGTACTACACTGTGCGTTTCTTATATTCTACGTTTTTCAGTGCAACTCACTCATATACTATGTACTACACTGTGCATTTCGTGTAATGCGGGTTTTTCAGTAAATTCTAAGTTTTTCAGTGCAACTCACTCATATACTATGTACTACACTGTGCGTTTCTTATATTCTAAGTTTTTCAGTGCAACTCACTCATATACTATGTACTACACTGTGCGTTTCTTATATTCTAAGTTTTTCAGTGCAACTCACTCATATACTATGTACTACACTGTGCGTTTCTTATATTCTAAGTTTTTCAGTGCAACTCACTCATATACTATGTACTACACTGTGCATTTCGTGTAATGCGGGTTTTTCAGTAAATTCTAAGTTTTTCAGTGCAACTCACTCATATACTATGTACTACACTGTGCGTTTCTTATATTCTAAGTTTTTCAGTGCAACTCACTCATATACTATGTACTACACTGTGCGTTTCTTATATTCTAAGTTTTTGAGTGCAACTCACTCATATACTATGTACTACACTGTGCGTTTCTTATATTCTAAGTTTTTCAGTGCAACTCACTCATATACTATGTACTACACTGTGCGTTTCTTATATTCTAAGTTTTTCAGTGCAACTCACTCATATACTATGTACTACACTGTGCGTTTCTTATATTCTAAGTTTTTCAGTGCAACTCACTCATATACTATGTACTACACTGTGCGTTTCTTATATTCTAAGTTTTTCAGTGCAACTCACTCATATACTATGTACTACACTGTGCGTTTCTTATATTCTAAGTTTTTCAGTGCAACTCACTCATATACTATGTACTACACTGTGCGTTTCTTATATTCTAAGTTTTTCAGTGCAACTCACTCATATACTATGTACTACACTGTGCGTTTCTTATATTCTAAGTTTTTCAGTGCAACTCACTCATATACTATGTACTACACTGTGCGTTTCTTATATTCTAAGTTTTTCAGTGCAACTCACTCATATACTATGTACTACACTGAGCGTTTCTTATATTCTAAGTTTTTCAGTGCAACTCACTCATATACTATGTACTACACTGTGCGTTTCTTATATTCTAAGTTTTTCAGTGCAACTCAATCATATACTATGTACTACACTGTGCGTTTCTTATATTCTAAGTTTTTCAGTGCAACTCACTCATATACTATGTACTACACTGTGCGTTTCTTATATTCTAAGTTTTTCAGTGCAACTCACTCATATACTATGTACTACACTGTGCGTTTCTTATATTCTAAGTTTTTCAGTGCAACTCACTCATATACTATGTACTACACTGTGCATTTCGTGTAATGCGGGTTTTTCAGTAAATTCTAAGTTTTTCAGTGCAACTCACTCATATACTATGTACTACACTGTGCGTTTCTTATATTCTGAGTTTTTCAGTGCAACTCACTCATATACTATGTACTACACTATGCGTTTCTTATATTCTAAGTTTTTCAGTGCAACTCACTCATATACTATGTACTACACTGTGCGTTTCTTATATTCTAAGTTTTTCCGTGCAACTCACTCATATACTATGTACTACACTGTGCATTTCGTGTAATGCGGGTTTTTCAGTAAATTCTAAGTTTTTCAGTGCAACTCACTCATATACTATGTACTACACTGTGCGTTTCTTATATTCTAAGTTTTTCAGTTCAACTCACTCATATAGTATGTACTACACTGTGCGTTTCTTATATTCTAAGTTTTTGAGTGCAACTCACTCATATACTATGTACTACACTGTGCGTTTCTTATATTCTAAGTTTTTCAGTGCAACTCACTCATATACTATGTACTACACTGTGCGTTTCTTATATTCTAAGTTTTTCAGTGCAACTCACTCATATACTATGTACTACACTGTGCGTTTCTTATATTCTAAGTTTTTCAGTGCAACTCACTCATATACTATGTACTACACTGTGCGTTTCTTATATTCTAAGTTTTTCAGTGCAACTCACTCATATACTATGAACTACACTGTGCGTTTCTTATATTCTAAGTTTTTCAGTGCAACTCACTCATATACTATGTACTACACTGTGCGTTTCTTATATTCTAAGTTTTTCAGTGCAACTCACTCATATACTATGTACTACACTGTGCGTTTCTTATATTCTAAGTTTTTCAGTGCAACTCACTCATATACTATGTACTACACTGTGCATTTCGTGTAATGCGGGTTTTTGAGTAAATTCTAAGTTTTTCAGTGCAACTCACTCATATACTATGTACTACACTGTGCGTTTCTTATATTCTAAGTTTTTCAGTGCAACTCACTCATATACTATGTACTACACTGTGCGTTTCTTATATTCTAAGTTTTTCAGTGCAACTCACTCATATACTATGTACTACACTCTGCGTTTCTTATATTCTAAGTTTTTCAGTGCAACTCACTCATATACTATGTACTACACTGTGCGTTTCTTATATTCTAAGTTTTTCAGTGCAACTCACTCATATACTATGTACTACACTGTGCGTTTCTTATATTCTAAGTTTTTCAGTGCAACTCACTCATATACTATGTACTACACTGTGCATTTCGTGTAATGCGGGTTTTTGAGTAAATTCTAAGTTTTTCAGTGCAACTCACTCATATACTATGTACTACACTGTGCGTTTCTTATATTCTAAGTTTTTTCAGTGCAACTCACTCATATACTATGTACTACACTGTGCGTTTCTTATATTCTAAGTTTTTCAGTGCAACTCACTCATATACTATGTACTACACTGTGCGTTTCTTATATTCTAAGTTTTTCAGGGCAACTCACTCATATACTATGTACTACACTGTGCGTTTCTTATATTCTAAGTTTTTCAGTGCAACTCACTCATATACTATGTACTACACTGTGCGTTTCTTATATTCTAAGTTTTTCAGTGCAACTCACTCATATACTATGTACTACACTGTGCGTTTCTTATATTCTAAGTTTTTGAGTGCAACTCACTCATATACTATGTACTACACTGTGCGTTTCTTATATTCTAAGTTTTTCAGTGCAACTCACTCATATACTATGTACTACACTGTGCGTTTCTTATATTCTAAGTTTTTCAGTGCAACTCACTCATATACTATGTACTACACTGTGCGTTTCTTATATTCTAAGTTTTTCAGTGCAACTCACTCATATACTATGTACTACACTGTGCGTTTCTTATATTCTAAGTTTTTCAGTGCAACTCACTCATATACTATGTACTACACTGTGCGTTTCTTATATTCTAAGTTTTTCAGTGCAACTCACTCATATACTATGTACTACACTGTGCGTTTCTTATATTCTAAGTTTTTCAGTGCAACTCACTCATATACTATGTACTACACTGTGCGTTTCTTATATTCTACGTTTTTCAGTGCAACTCACTCATATACTATGTACTACACTGTGCATTTCGTGTAATGCGGGTTTTTCAGTAAATTCTAAGTTTTTCAGTGCAACTCACTCATATACTATGTACTACACTGTGCGTTTCTTATATTCTAAGTTTTTCAGTGCAACTCACTCATATACTATGTACTACACTGTGCGTTTCTTATATTCTAAGTTTTTCAGTGCAACTCACTCATATACTATGTACTACACTGTGCGTTTCTTATATTCTAAGTTTTTCAGTGCAACTCACTCATATACTATGTACTACACTGAGCGTTTCTTATATTCTAAGTTTTTCAGTGCAACTCACTCATATACTATGTACTACACTGTGCGTTTCTTATATTCTAAGTTTTTCAGTGCAACTCACTCATATACTATGTACTACACTGTGCGTTTCTTATATTCTAAGTTTTTCAGTGCAACTCACTCATATACTATGTACTACACTGTGCGTTTCTTATATTCTAAGTTTTTCAGTGCAACTCACTCATATACTATGTACTACACTGTGCATTTCGTGTAATGCGGGTTTTTCAGTAAATTCTAAGTTTTTCAGTGCAACTCACTCATATACTATGTACTACACTGTGCGTTTCTTATATTCTGAGTTTTTCAGTGCAACTCACTCATATACTATGTACTACACTATGCGTTTCTTATATTCTAAGTTTTTCAGTGCAACTCACTCATATACTATGTACTACACTGTGCGTTTCTTATATTCTAAGTTTTTCCGTGCAACTCACTCATATACTATGTACTACACTGTGCATTTCGTGTAATGCGGGTTTTTCAGTAAATTCTAAGTTTTTCAGTGCAACTCACTCATATACTATGTACTACACTGTGCGTTTCTTATATTCTAAGTTTTTCAGTTCAACTCACTCATATAGTATGTACTACACTGTGCGTTTCTTATATTCTAAGTTTTTGAGTGCAACTCACTCATATACTATGTACTACACTGTGCGTTTCTTATATTCTAAGTTTTTCAGTGCAACTCACTCATATACTATGTACTACACTGTGCGTTTCTTATATTCTAAGTTTTTCAGTGCAACTCACTCATATACTATGTACTACACTGTGCGTTTCTTATATTCTAAGTTTTTCAGTGCAACTCACTCATATACTATGTACTACACTGTGCGTTTCTTATATTCTAAGTTTTTCAGTGCAACTCACTCATATACTATGTACTACACTGTGCGTTTCTTATATTCTAAGTTTTTCAGTGCAACTCACTCATATACTATGTACTACACTGTGCGTTTCTTATATTCTAAGTTTTTCAGTGCAACTCACTCATATACTATGTACTACACTGTGCGTTTCTTATATTCTAAGTTTTTCAGTGCAACTCACTCATATACTATGTACTACACTGTGCATTTCGTGTAATGCGGGTTTTTGAGTAAATTCTAAGTTTTTCAGTGCAACTCACTCATATACTATGTACTACACTGTGCGTTTCTTATATTCTAAGTTTTTCAGTGCAACTCACTCATATACTATGTACTACACTGTGCGTTTCTTATATTCTAAGTTTTTCAGTGCAACTCACTCATATACTATGTACTACACTCTGCGTTTCTTATATTCTAAGTTTTTCAGTGCAACTCACTCATATACTATGTACTACACTGTGCGTTTCTTATATTCTAAGTTTTTCAGTGCAACTCACTCATATACTATGTACTACACTGTGCGTTTCTTATATTCTAAGTTTTTCAGTGCAACTCACTCATATACTATGTACTACACTGTGCATTTCGTGTAATGCGGGTTTTTGAGTAAATTCTAAGTTTTTCAGTGCAACTCACTCATATACTATGTACTACACTGTGCGTTTCTTATATTCTAAGTTTTTTCAGTGCAACTCACTCATATACTATGTACTACACTGTGCGTTTCTTATATTCTAAGTTTTTCAGTGCAACTCACTCATATACTATGTACTACACTGTGCGTTTCTTATATTCTAAGTTTTTCAGGGCAACTCACTCATATACTATGTACTACACTGTGCGTTTCTTATATTCTAAGTTTTTCAGTGCAACTCACTCATATACTATGTACTACACTGTGCGTTTCTTATATTCTAAGTTTTTCAGTGCAACTCACTCATATACTATGTACTACACTGTGCGTTTCTTATATTCTAAGTTTTTGAGTGCAACTCACTCATATACTATGTACTACACTGTGCGTTTCTTATATTCTAAGTTTTTCAGTGCAACTCACTCATATACTATGTACTACACTGTGCGTTTCTTATATTCTAAGTTTTTCAGTGCAACTCACTCATATACTATGTACTACACTGTGCGTTTCTTATATTCTAAGTTTTTCAGTGCAACTCACTCATATACTATGTACTACACTGTGCGTTTCTTATATTCTAAGTTTTTCAGTGCAACTCACTCATATACTATGTACTACACTGTGCGTTTCTTATATTCTAAGTTTTTCAGTGCAACTCACTCATATACTATGTACTACACTGTGCGTTTCTTATATTCTAAGTTTTTCAGTGCAACTCACTCATATACTATGTACTACACTGTGCGTTTCTTATATTCTACGTTTTTCAGTGCAACTCACTCATATACTATGTACTACACTGTGCATTTCGTGTAATGCGGGTTTTTCAGTAAATTCTAAGTTTTTCAGTGCAACTCACTCATATACTATGTACTACACTGTGCGTTTCTTATATTCTAAGTTTTTCAGTGCAACTCACTCATATACTATGTACTACACTGTGCGTTTCTTATATTCTAAGTTTTTCAGTGCAACTCACTCATATACTATGTACTACACTGTGCGTTTCTTATATTCTAAGTTTTTCAGTGCAACTCACTCATATACTATGTACTACACTGTGCATTTCGTGTAATGCGGGTTTTTCAGTAAATTCTAAGTTTTTCAGTGCAACTCACTCATATACTATGTACTACACTGTGCATTTCGTGTAATTTGGGTTTTTCAGTAAATTCTAAGTTTTTCAGTGCAACTCACTCATATACTATGTACTACACTGTGCGTTTCTTATATTCTAAGTTTTTCAGTTCAACTCACTCATATACTATGTACTACACTGTGCGTTTCTTATATTCTAAGTTTTTGAGTGCAACTCACTCATATACTATGTACTACACTGTGCGTTTCTTATATTCTAAGTTTTTCAGTGCAACTCACTCATATACTATGTACTACACTGTGCGTTTCTTATATTCTAAGTTTTTGAGAGCAACTCACTCATATACTATGTACTACACTGTGCGTTTCTTATATTCTAAGTTTTTCAGTGCAACTCACTCATATACTATGTACTACACTGTGCGTTTCTTATATTCTAAGTTTTTCAGTGCAACTCACTCATATACTATGTACTACACTGTGCGTTTCTTATATTCTAAGTTTTTCAGTGCAACTCACTCATATACTATGTACTACACTGTGCGTTTCTTATATTCTAAGTTTTTCAGTGCAACTCACTCATATACTATGTACTACACTGTGCGTTTCTTATATTCTAAGTTTTTCAGTGCAACTCACTCATATACTATGTACTACACTGTGCGTTTCTTATATTCTAAGTTTTTCAGTGCAACTCACTCATATACTATGTACTACACTGTGCGTTTCTTATATTCTAAGTTTTTCAGTGCAACTCACTCATATACTATGTACTACACTGTGCATTACGTGTAATGCGGGTTTTTCAGTAAATTCTAAGTTTTTCAGTGCAACGCACTCATATACTATGTACTACACTGTGCGTTTCTTATATTCTAAGTTTTTCAGTTCAACTCACTCATATACTATGTACTACACTGTGCGTTTCTTATATTCTAAGTTTTTGAGAGCAACTCACTCATATACTATGTACTACACTGTGCGTTTCTTATATTCTAAGTTTTTCAGTGCAACTCACTCATATACTATGTACTACACTGTGCGTTTCTTATATTCTAAGTTTTTCAGTGCAACTCACTCATATACTATGTACTACACTGTGCATTTCGTGTATTGCGGGTTTTTCAGTAAATTCTAAGTTTTTCAGTGCAACTCACTCATATGCTATGTACTACACTGTGCATTTCGTGTAATGCGGGTTTTTCAGTAAATTCTAAGTTTTTGAGTGCAACTCACTCATATACTATGTACTACACTGTGCGTTTCTTATATTCTAAGTTTTTGAGTGCAACTCACGCATATACTATGTACTACACTGTGCGTTTCTTATATTCTAAGTTTTTCAGTGCAACTCACTCATACTATGTACTACACTGTGCGTTTCTTATATTCTAAATTTTTCAGTGCAACTCACTCATATACTATGTACTACACTGTGCGTTTCTTATATTCTAAGTTTTTCAGGGCAACTCACTCATATACTATGTACTACACTGTGCGTTTCTTATATTCTAAGTTTTTCAGTGCAACTCACTCATATACTATGTACTACACTGTGTGTTTCTTATATTCTAAGTTTTTCAGTGCAACTCACTCATATACTATGTACTACACTGTGCGTTTCTTATATTCTAAGTTTTTGAGTGCAACTCACTCATATACTATGTACTACACTGTGCGTTTCTTATATTCTAAGTTTTTCAGTGCAACTCACTCATATACTATGTACTACACTGTGCGTTTCTTATATTCTAAGTTTTTCAGTGCAACTCACTCATATACTATGTACTACACTGTGCGTTTCTTATATTCTAAGTTTTTCAGTGCAACTCACTCATATACTATGTACTACACTGTGCGTTTCTTATATTCTAAGTTTTTCAGTGCAACTCACTCATATACTATGTACTACACTGTGCGTTTCTTATATTCTAAGTTTTTCAGTGCAACTCACTCATATACTATGTACTACACTGTGCGTTTCTTATATTCTAAGTTTTTCAGTGCAACTCACTCATATACTATGTACTACACTGTGCGTTTCTTATATTCTACGTTTTTCAGTGCAACTCACTCATATACTATGTACTACACTGTGCATTTCGTGTAATGCGGGTTTTTCAGTAAATTCTAAGTTTTTCAGTGCAACTCACTCATATACTATGTACTACACTGTGCGTTTCTTATATTCTAAGTTTTTCAGTGCAACTCACTCATATACTATGTACTACACTGTGCGTTTCTTATATTCTATGTTTTTCAGTGCAACTCACTCATATACTATGTACTACACTGTGCGTTTCTTATATTCTAAGTTTTTCAGTGCAACTCACTCATATACTATGTACTACACTGAGCGTTTCTTATATTCTAAGTTTTTCAGTGCAACTCACTCATATACTATGTACTACACTGTGCGTTTCTTATATTCTAAGTTTTTCAGTGCAACTCACTCATATACTATGTACTACACTGTGCGTTTCTTATATTCTAAGTTTTTCAGTGCAACTCACTCATATACTATGTACTACACTGTGCGTTTCTTATATTCTAAGTTTTTCAGTGCAACTCACTCATATACTATGTACTACACTGTGCATTTCGTGTAATGCGGGTTTTTCAGTAAATTCTAAGTTTTTCAGTGCAACTCACTCATATACTATGTACTACACTGTGCGTTTCTTATATTCTGAGTTTTTCAGTGCAACTCACTCATATACTATGTACTACACTATGCGTTTCTTATATTCTAAGTTTTTCAGTGCAACTCACTCATATACTATGTACTACACTGTGCGTTTCTTATATTCTAAGTTTTTCCGTGCAACTCACTCATATACTATGTACTACACTGTGCATTTCGTGTAATGCGGGTTTTTCAGTAAATTCTAAGTTTTTCAGTGCAACTCACTCATATACTATGTACTACACTGTGCGTTTCTTATATTCTAAGTTTTTCAGTTCAACTCACTCATATAGTATGTACTACACTGTGCGTTTCTTATATTCTAAGTTTTTGAGTGCAACTCACTCATATACTATGTACTACACTGTGCGTTTCTTATATTCTAAGTTTTTCAGTGCAACTCACTCATATACTATGTACTACACTGTGCGTTTCTTATATTCTAAGTTTTTCAGTGCAACTCACTCATATACTATGTACTACACTGTGCGTTTCTTATATTCTAAGTTTTTCAGTGCAACTCACTCATATACTATGTACTACACTGTGCGTTTCTTATATTCTAAGTTTTTCAGTGCAACTCACTCATATACTATGTACTACACTGTGCGTTTCTTATATTCTAAGTTTTTCAGTGCAACTCACTCATATACTATGTACTACACTGTGCGTTTCTTATATTCTAAGTTTTTCAGTGCAACTCACTCATATACTATGTACTACACTGTGCGTTTCTTATATTCTAAGTTTTTCAGTGCAACTCACTCATATACTATGTACTACACTGTGCATTTCGTGTAATGCGGGTTTTTGAGTAAATTCTAAGTTTTTCAGTGCAACTCACTCATATACTATGTACTACACTGTGCGTTTCTTATATTCTAAGTTTTTCAGTGCAACTCACTCATATACTATGTACTACACTGTGCGTTTCTTATATTCTAAGTTTTTCAGTGCAACTCACTCATATACTATGTACTACACTCTGCGTTTCTTATATTCTAAGTTTTTCAGTGCAACTCACTCATATACTATGTACTACACTGTGCGTTTCTTATATTCTAAGTTTTTCAGTGCAACTCACTCATATACTATGTACTACACTGTGCGTTTCTTATATTCTAAGTTTTTCAGTGCAACTCACTCATATACTATGTACTACACTGTGCATTTCGTGTAATGCGGGTTTTTGAGTAAATTCTAAGTTTTTCAGTGCAACTCACTCATATACTATGTACTACACTGTGCGTTTCTTATATTCTAAGTTTTTTCAGTGCAACTCACTCATATACTATGTACTACACTGTGCGTTTCTTATATTCTAAGTTTTTCAGTGCAACTCACTCATATACTATGTACTACACTGTGCGTTTCTTATATTCTAAGTTTTTCAGGGCAACTCACTCATATACTATGTACTACACTGTGCGTTTCTTATATTCTAAGTTTTTCAGTGCAACTCACTCATATACTATGTACTACACTGTGCGTTTCTTATATTCTAAGTTTTTCAGTGCAACTCACTCATATACTATGTACTACACTGTGCGTTTCTTATATTCTAAGTTTTTGAGTGCAACTCACTCATATACTATGTACTACACTGTGCGTTTCTTATATTCTAAGTTTTTCAGTGCAACTCACTCATATACTATGTACTACACTGTGCGTTTCTTATATTCTAAGTTTTTCAGTGCAACTCACTCATATACTATGTACTACACTGTGCGTTTCTTATATTCTAAGTTTTTCAGTGCAACTCACTCATATACTATGTACTACACTGTGCGTTTCTTATATTCTAAGTTTTTCAGTGCAACTCACTCATATACTATGTACTACACTGTGCGTTTCTTATATTCTAAGTTTTTCAGTGCAACTCACTCATATACTATGTACTACACTGTGCGTTTCTTATATTCTAAGTTTTTCAGTGCAACTCACTCATATACTATGTACTACACTGTGCGTTTCTTATATTCTACGTTTTTCAGTGCAACTCACTCATATACTATGTACTACACTGTGCATTTCGTGTAATGCGGGTTTTTCAGTAAATTCTAAGTTTTTCAGTGCAACTCACTCATATACTATGTACTACACTGTGCGTTTCTTATATTCTAAGTTTTTCAGTGCAACTCACTCATATACTATGTACTACACTGTGCGTTTCTTATATTCTAAGTTTTTCAGTGCAACTCACTCATATACTATGTACTACACTGTGCGTTTCTTATATTCTAAGTTTTTCAGTGCAACTCACTCATATACTATGTACTACACTGTGCATTTCGTGTAATGCGGGTTTTTCAGTAAATTCTAAGTTTTTCAGTGCAACTCACTCATATACTATGTACTACACTGTGCGTTTCTTATATTCTAAGTTTTTCAGTGCAACTCACTCATATACTATGTACTACACTGTGCGTTTCTTATATTCTAAGTTTTTCAGTGCAACTCACTCATATACTATGTACTACACTGTGCATTTCGTGTAATTTGGGTTTTTCAGTAAATTCTAAGTTTTTCAGTGCAACTCACTCATATACTATGTACTACACTGTGCGTTTCTTATATTCTAAGTTTTTCAGTTCAACTCACTCATATACTATGTACTACACTGTGCGTTTCTTATATTCTAAGTTTTTGAGTGCAACTCACTCATATACTATGTACTACACTGTGCGTTTCTTATATTCTAAGTTTTTCAGTGCAACTCACTCATATACTATGTACTACACTGTGCGTTTCTTATATTCTAAGTTTTTGAGAGCAACTCACTCATATACTATGTACTACACTGTGCGTTTCTTATATTCTAAGTTTTTCAGTGCAACTCACTCATATACTATGTACTACACTGTGCGTTTCTTATATTCTAAGTTTTTCAGTGCAACTCACTCATATACTATGTACTACACTGTGCGTTTCTTATATTCTAAGTTTTTCAGTGCAACTCACTCATATACTATGTACTACACTGTGCGTTTCTTATATTCTAAGTTTTTCAGTGCAACTCACTCATATACTATGTACTACACTGTGCGTTTCTTATATTCTAAGTTTTTCAGTGCAACTCACTCATATACTATGTACTACACTGTGCGTTTCTTATATTCTAAGTTTTTCAGTGCAACTCACTCATATACTATGTACTACACTGTGCGTTTCTTATATTCTAAGTTTTTCAGTGCAACTCACTCATATACTATGTACTACACTGTGCATTACGTGTAATGCGGGTTTTTCAGTAAATTCTAAGTTTTTCAGTGCAACGCACTCATATACTATGTACTACACTGTGCGTTTCTTATATTCTAAGTTTTTCAGTTCAACTCACTCATATACTATGTACTACACTGTGCGTTTCTTATATTCTAAGTTTTTGAGAGCAACTCACTCATATACTATGTACTACACTGTGCGTTTCTTATATTCTAAGTTTTTCAGTGCAACTCACTCATATACTATGTACTACACTGTGCGTTTCTTATATTCTAAGTTTTTCAGTGCAACTCACTCATATACTATGTACTACACTGTGCATTTCGTGTATTGCGGGTTTTTCAGTAAATTCTAAGTTTTTCAGTGCAACTCACTCATATGCTATGTACTACACTGTGCATTTCGTGTAATGCGGGTTTTTCAGTAAATTCTAAGTTTTTGAGTGCAACTCACTCATATACTATGTACTACACTGTGCGTTTCTTATATTCTAAGTTTTTGAGTGCAACTCACGCATATACTATGTACTACACTGTGCGTTTCTTATATTCTAAGTTTTTCAGTGCAACTCACTCATACTATGTACTACACTGTGCGTTTCTTATATTCTAAATTTTTCAGTGCAACTCACTCATATACTATGTACTACACTGTGCGTTTCTTATATTCTAAGTTTTTCAGTGCAACTCACTCATATACTATGTACTACACTGTGCGTTTCTTATATTCTAAGTTTTTCAGTGCAACTCACTCATATACTATGTACTACACTGTGCGTTTCTTATATTCTAAGTTTTTCAGTGCAACTCACTCATATACTATGTACTACACTGTGCGTTTCTTATATTCTAAGTTTTTCAGTGCAACTCACTCATATACTATGTACTACACTGTGCGTTTCTTATATTCTAAGTTTTTCAGTGCAACTCACTCATATACTATGTACTACACTGTGCGTTTCTTATATTCTAAGTTTTTCAGTGCAACTCACTCATATACTATGTACTACACTGAGCGTTTCTTATATTCTAAGTTTTTCAGTGCAACTCACTCATATACTATGTACTACACTGTGCGTTTCTTATATTCTAAGTTTTTCAGTGCAACTCACTCATATACTATGTACTACACTGTGCGTTTCTTATATTCTAAGTTTTTCAGTGCAACTCACTCATATACTATGTACTACACTGTGCGTTTCTTATATTCTAAGTTTTTCAGTGCAACCCACTCATATACTATGTACTACACTGTGCGTTTCTTATATTCTAAGTTTTTCAGTGCAACTCACTCATATACTATGTACTACACTGTGCATTTCGTGTAATGCGGGTTTTTCAGTAAATTCTAAGTTTTTCAGTGCAACTCACTCATATACTATGTACTACACTGTGCGTTTCTTATATTCTAAGTTTTTCAGTGCAACTCACTCATATACTATGTACTACACTGTGCGTTTCTTATATTCTAAGTTTTTCAGTGCAACTCACTCATATACTATGTACTACACTGTGCGTTTCTTATATTCTAAGTTTTTCAGTGCAACTCACTCATATACTATGTACTACACTGTGCGTTTCTTATATTCTAAGTTTTTCAGTGCAACTCACTCATATACTATGTACTACACTGTGCATTTCGTGTAATGCGTGTTTTTCAGTAAATTCTACGTTTTTCAGTGCAACTCACTCATATACTATGTACTACACTGTCCGTTTCTTATATTCTAAGTTTTTCAGTTCAACTCACTCATATACTATGTACTACACTGTGCGTTTCTTATATTCTAAGTTTTTGAGTGCAACTCACTCATATACTATGTACTACACTGTGCGTTTCTTATATTCTAAGTTTCTCAGTGCAACTCACTCATATACTATGTACTACACTGTGCGTTTCTTATATTCTAAGTTTTTCAGTACAACTCACTCATATACTATGTACTACACTGTGCGTTTCTTATATTCTAAGTTTTTCAGTGCAACTCACTCATATACTATGTACTACACTGTGCATTTCGTGTAATGCGGGTTTTTCAGTAAATTCTAAGTTTTTCAGTGCAACTCACTCATATACTATGTACTACACTGTGCGTTTCTTATATTCTAAGTTTTTCAGTGCAACTCACTCATATACTATGTACTACACTGTGCGTTTCTTATATTCTAAGTTTTTGAGTGCAACTCACTCATATACTATGTACTACACTGTGCGTTTCTTATATTCTAAGTTTTTCAGTGCAACTCACTCATATACTATGTACTACACTGTGCGTTTCTTATATTCTAAGTTTTTCAGTGCAACTCACTCATATACTATGTACTACACTGTGCGTTTCTTATATTCTAAGTTTTTCAGTGCAACTCACTCATATACTATGTACTACACTGTGCGTTTCTTATATTCTAAGTTTTTCAGTGCAACTCACTCATATACTATGTACTACACTGTGCGTTTCTTATATTCTAAGTTTTTCAGTGCAACTCACTCATATACTATGTACTACACTGTGCGTTTCTTATATTCTAAGTTTTTCAGTGCAACTCACTCATATACTATGTACTACACTGTGCGTTTCTTATATTCTAAGTTTTTCAGTGCAACTCACTCATATACTATGTACTACACTGTGCATTTCGTGTAATGCGGCTTTTTCAGTAAATTCTAAGTTTTTCAGTGCAACTCACTCATATACTATGTACTACACTGTGCGTTTCTTATATTCTAAGTTTTTCAGTGCAACTCACTCATATACTATGTACTACACTGTGCGTTTCTTATATTCTAAGTTTTTCAGTGCAACTCACTCATATACTATGTACTACACTGTGCGTTTCTTAAATTCTAAGTTTTTCAGTGCAACTCACTCATATACTATGTACTACACTGTGCATTTCGTGTAATGCGGGTTTTTCAGTAAATTCTAAGTTTTTCAGTGCAACTCACTCATATACTTTGTACTACACTGTGCGTTCCTTATATTCTAAGTTTTTCAGTTCAACTCACTCATATACTATGTACTACACTGTGCGTTTCTTATATTTTAAGTTTTTGAGTGCAACTCACTCATATACTATGTACTACACTGTGCGTTTCTTATATTCTAAGTTTTTCAGTGCAACTCACTCATATACTATGTACTACACTGTGCATTTCCTGTAATGCGGTTTTTCAGTAAATTCTAAGTTTTTCAGTGCAACTCACTCATATACTATGTACTACACTGTGCGTTTCTTATATTCTAAGTTTTTCAGTGCAACTCACTCATATACTATGTACTACACTGTGCGTTTCTTATATTCTAAGTTTTTCAGTGCAACTCACTCATATACTATGTACTACACTGTGCGTTTCTTATATTCTAAGTTTTTCAGTGCAACTCACTCATATACTATGTACTACACTGTGCGTTTCTTATATTCTAAGTTTTTCAGTGCAACTCACTCATATACTATGTACTACACTGTGCGTTTCTTATATTCTAAGTTTTTCAGTGCAACTCACTCATATACTATGTACTACACTGTGCGTTTCTTATATTCTAAGTTTTTCAGTGCAACTCACTCATATACTATGTACTACACTGTGCGTTTCTTATATTCTAAGTTTTTCAGTGCAACTCACTCATATACTATGTACTACACTGTGCGTTTCTTATATTCTAAGTTTTTCAGTGCAACTCACTCATATACTATGTACTACACTGTGCGTTTCTTATATTCTAAGTTTTTCAGTGCAACTCACTCATATACTATGTACTACACTGTGCGTTTCTTATATTCTAAGTTTTTCAGTGCAACTCACTCATATACTATGTACTACACTGTGCGTTTCTTATATTCTAAGTTTTTCAGTGCAACTCACTCATATACTATGTACTACACTGTGCGTTTCTTATATTCTAAGTTTTTCAGTGCAACTCACTCATATACTATGTACTACACTGTGCGTTTCTTATATTCTAAGTTTTTCAGTGCAACTCACTCATATACTATGTACTACACTGTGCATTTCGTGTAATGCGGGTTTTTCAGTAAATTCTAAGTTTTTCAGTGCAACTCACTCATATACTATGTACTACACTGTGCGTTTCTTATATTCTAAGTTTTTCAGTGCAACTCACTCATATACTATGTACTACACTATGCGTTTCTTATATTCTAAGTTTTTCAGTGCAACTCACTCATATACTATGTACTACACTGTGCGTTTCTTATATTCTAAGTTTTTCCGTGCAACTCACTCATATACTATGTACTACACTGTGCATTTCGTGTAATGCGGGTTTTTCAGTAAATTCTAAGTTTTTCAGTGCAACTCACTCATATACTATGTACTACACTGTGCGTTTCTTATATTCTAAGTTTTTCAGTTCAACTCACTCATATAGTATGTACTACACTGTGCGTTTCTTATATTCTAAGTTTTTGAGTGCAACTCACTCATATACTATGTACTACACTGTGCGTTTCTTATATTCTAAGTTTTTCAGTGCAACTCACTCATATAGTATGTACTACACTGTGCGTTTCTTATATTCTAAGTTTTTCAGTGCAACTCACTCATATACTATGTACTACACTGTGCGTTTCTTATATTCTAAGTTTTTCAGTGCAACTCACTCATATACTATGTACTACACTGTGCGTTTCTTATATTCTAAGTTTTTCAGTGCAACTCACTCATATACTATGTACTACACTGTGCGTTTCTTATATTCTAAGTTTTTCAGTGCAACTCACTCATATACTATGTACTACACTGTGCGTTTCTTATATTCTAAGTTTTTCAGTGCAACTCACTCATATACTATGTACTACACTGTGCGTTTCTTATATTCTAAGTTTTTCAGTGCAACTCACTCATATACTATGTACTACACTGTGCATTTCGTGTAATGCGGGTTTTTGAGTAAATTCTAAGTTTTTCAGTGCAACTCACTCATATACTATGTACTACACTGTGCGTTTCTTATATTCTAAGTTTTTCAGTGCAACTCACTCATATACTATGTACTACACTGTGCGTTTCTTATATTCTAAGTTTTTCAGTGCAACTCACTCATATACTATGTACTACACTCTGCGTTTCTTATATTCTAAGTTTTTCAGTGCAACTCACTCATATACTATGTACTACACTGTGCGTTTCTTATATTCTAAGTTTTTCAGTGCAACTCACTCATATACTATGTACTACACTGTGCGTTTCTTATATTCTAAGTTTTTCAGTGCAACTCACTCATATACTATGTACTACACTGTGCATTTCGTGTAATGCGGGTTTTTGAGTAAATTCTAAGTTTTTCAGTGCAACTCACTCATATACTATGTACTACACTGTGCGTTTCTTATATTCTAAGTTTTTCAGTGCAACTCACTCATATACTATGTACTACACTGTGCGTTTCTTATATTCTAAGTTTTTCAGTGCAACTCACTCATATACTATGTACTACACTGTGCGTTTCTTATATTCTAAGTTTTTCAGTGCAACTCACTCATATACTATGTACTACACTGTGCGTTTCTTATATTCTAAGTTTTTCAGTGCAACTCACTCATATACTATGTACTACACTGTGCGTTTCTTATATTCTAAGTTTTTCAGTGCAACTCACTCATATACTATGTACTACACTGTGCGTTTCTTATATTCTAAGTTTTTCAGTGCAACTCACTCATATACTATGTACTACACTGTGCGTTTCTTATATTCTAAGTTTTTGAGTGCAACTCACTCATATACTATGTACTACACTGTGCGTTTCTTATATTCTAAGTTTTTCAGTGCAACTCACTCATATACTATGTACTACACTGTGCGTTTCTTATATTCTAAGTTTTTCAGTGCAACTCACTCATATACTATGTACTACACTGTGCGTTTCTTATATTCTAAGTTTTTCAGTGCAACTCACTCATATACTATGTACTACACTGTGCGTTTCTTATATTCTAAGTTTTTCAGTGCAACTCACTCATATACTATGTACTACACTGTGCGTTTCTTATATTCTAAGTTTTTCAGTGCAACTCACTCATATACTATGTACTACACTGTGCGTTTCTTATATTCTAAGTTTTTCAGTGCAACTCACTCATATACTATGTACTACACTGTGCGTTTCTTATATTCTACGTTTTTCAGTGCAACTCACTCATATACTATGTACTACACTGTGCATTTCGTGTAATGCGGGTTTTTCAGTAAATTCTAAGTTTTTCAGTGCAACTCACTCATATACTATGTACTACACTGTGCGTTTCTTATATTCTAAGTTTTTCAGTGCAACTCACTCATATACTATGTACTACACTGTGCGTTTCTTATATTCTAAGTTTTTCAGTGCAACTCACTCATATACTATGTACTACACTGTGCGTTTCTTAAATTCTAAGTTTTTCAGTGCAACTCACTCATATACTATGTACTACACTGTGCATTTCGTGTAATGCGGGTTTTTCAGTAAATTCTAAGTTTTTCAGTGCAACTCACTCATATACTTTGTACTACACTGTGCGTTTCTTATATTCTAAGTTTTTCAGTTCAACTCACTCATATACTATGTACTACACTGTGCGTTTCTTATATTCTAAGTTTTTGAGTGCAACTCACTCATATACTATGTACTACACTGTGCGTTTCTTATATTCTAAGTTTTTCAGTGCAACTCACTCATATACTATGTACTACACTGTGCATTTCGTGTAATGCGGGTTTTTCAGTAAATTCTAAGTTTTTCAGTGCAACTCACTCATATACTATGTACTACACTGTGCGTTTCTTATATTCTAAGTTTTTCAGTGCAACTCACTCATATACTATGTACTACACTGTGCGTTTCTTATATTCTAAGTTTTTCAGTGCAACTCACTCATATACTATGTACTACACTGTGCGATTCTTATATTCTAAGTTTTTCAGTGCAACTCACTCATATACTATGTACTACACTGTGCGTTTCTTATATTCTAAGTTTTTCAGTGCAACTCACTCATATACTATGTACTACACTGTGCGTTTCTTATATTCTAAGTTTTTCAGTGCAACTCACTCATATACTATGTACTACACTGTGCGTTTCTTATATTCTAAGTTTTTCAGTGCAACTCACTCATATACTATGTACTACACTATGCGTTTCTTATATTCTAAGTTTTTCAGTGCAACTCACTCATATACTATGTACTACACTGTGCGTTTCTTATATTCTAAGTTTTTCCGTGCAACTCACTCATATACTATGTACTACACTGTGCATTTCGTGTAATGCGGGTTTTTCAGTAAATTCTAAGTTTTTCAGTGCAACTCACTCATATACTATGTACTACACTGTGCGTTTCTTATATTCTAAGTTTTTCAGTTCAACTCACTCATATACTATGTACTACACTGTGCGTTTCTTATATTCTAAGTTTTTGAGTGCAACTCACTCATATACTATGTACTACACTGTGCGTTTCTTATATTCTAAGTTTTTCAGTGCAACTCACTCATATAGTATGTACTACACTGTGCGTTTCTTATATTCTAAGTTTTTCAGTGCAACTCACTCATATACTATGTACTACACTGTGCGTTTCTTATATTCTAAGTTTTTCAGTGCAACTCACTCATATACTATGTACTACACTGTGCGTTTCTTATATTCTAAGTTTTTCAGTGCAACTCACTCATATACTATGTACTACACTGTGCGTTTCTTATATTCTAAGTTTTTCAGTGCAACTCACTCATATACTATGTACTACACTGTGCGTTTCTTATATTCTAAGTTTTTCAGTGCAACTCACTCATATACTATGTACTACACTGTGCGTTTCTTATATTCTAAGTTTTTCAGTGCAACTCACTCATATACTATGTACTACACTGTGCATTTCGTGTAATGCGGGTTTTTGAGTAAATTCTAAGTTTTTCAGTGCAACTCACTCATATACTATGTACTACACTGTGCGTTTCTTATATTCTAAGTTTTTCAGTGCAACTCACTCATATACTATGTACTACACTGTGCGTTTCTTATATTCTAAGTTTTTCAGTGCAACTCACTCATATAGTATGTACTACACTGTGCGTTTCTTATATTCTAAGTTTTTCAGTGCAACTCACTCATATACTATGTACTACACTGTGCGTTTCTTATATTCTAAGTTTTTCAGTGCAACTCACTCATATACTATGTACTACACTGTGCGTTTCTTATATTCTAAGTTTTTCAGTGCAACTCACTCATATACTATGTACTACACTGTGCGTTTCTTATATTCTAAGTTTTTCAGTGCAACTCACTCATATACTATGTACTACACTGTGCGTTTCTTATATTCTAAGTTTTTCAGTGCAACTCACTCATATACTATGTACTACACTGTGCGTTTCTTATATTCTAAGTTTTTCAGTGCAACTCACTCATATACTATGTACTACACTGTGCGTTTCTTATATTCTAAGTTTTTCAGTGCAACTCACTCATATACTATGTACTACACTGTGCGTTTCTTATATTCTAAGTTTTTCAGTGCAACTCACTCATATACTATGTACTACACTGTCCGTTTCTTAAATTCTAAGTTTTTCATTCAACTCAGTCATATACTATGTACTACACTGAGCGTTTCTTATATTCTAAGTTTTTCAGTGCAACTCACTCATATACTATGTACTACACTGTGCGTTTCTTATATTCTAAGTTTTTCAGTGCAACTCACTCATATACTATGTACTACACTGTGCGTTTCTTATATTCTAAGTTTTTCAGTGCAACTCACTCATATACTATGTACTACACTGTGCGTTTCTTATATTCTAAGTTTTTCAGTGCAACTCACTCATATACTATGTACTACACTGTGCATTTCGTGTAATGCGGGTTTTTCAGTAAATTCTAAGTTTTTCAGTGCAACTCACTCATATACTATGTACTACACTGTGCGTTTCTTATATTCTAAGTTTTTCAGTGCAACTCACTCATATACTATGTACTACACTGTGCGTTTCTTATATTCTAAGTTTTTCAGTGCAACTCACTCATATACTATGTACTACACTGTGCGTTTCTTATATTCTAAGTTTTTCAGTGCAACTCACTCATATACTATGTACTACACTGTGCATTTCGTGTAATTTGGGTTTTTCAGTAAATTCTAAGTTTTTCAGTGCAACTCACTCATATACTATGTACTACACTGTGCGTTTCTTATATTCTAAGTTTTTCAGTTCAACTCACTCATATACTATGTACTACACTGTGCGTTTCTTATATTCTAAGTTTTTGAGTGCATCTCACTGATATACTATGTACTACACTGTGCGTTTCTTATATTCTAAGTTTTTCAGTGCAACTCACTCATATACTATGTACTACACTGTGCGTTTCTTATATTCTAAGTTTTTCAGTGCAACTCACTCATATACTATGTACTACACTGTGCGTTTCATATATTCTAAGTTTTTCAGTGCAACTCACTCATATACTATGTACTACACTGTGCGTTTCTTATATTCTAAGTTTTTCAGTGCAACTCACTCATATACTATGTACTACACTGTGCGTTTCTTATATTCTAAGTTTTTCAGTGCAACTCACTCATATAGTATGTACTACACTGTGCGTTTCTTATATTCTAAGTTTTTCAGTGCAACTCACTCATATACTATGTACTACACTGTCCGTTTCTTAAATTCTAAGTTTTTCATTCAACTCACTCATATACTATGTACTACACTGAGCGTTTCTTATATTCTAAGTTTTTCAGTGCAACTCACTCATATACTATGTACTACACTGTGCGTTTCTTATATTCTAAGTTTTTCAGTGCAACTCACTCATATACTATGTACTACACTGTGCGTTTCTTATATTCTAAGTTTTTGAGTGCAACTCACTCATATACTATGTACTACACTGTGCGTTTCTTATATTCTAAGTTTTTCAGTGCAACTCACTCATATAGTATGTACTACACTGTGCGTTTCTTATATTCTAAGTTTTTCAGTGCAACTCACTCATATACTATGTACTACACTGTGCGTTTCTTATATTCTAAGTTTTTCAGTGCAACTCACTCATATACTATGTACTACACTGTGCGTTTCTTATATTCTAAGTTTTTCAGTGCAACTCACTCATATACTATGTACTACACTGTGCGTTTCTTATATTCTAAGTTTTTCAGTGCAACTCACTCATATACTATGTACTACACTGTGCGTTTCTTATATTCTAAGTTTTTCAGTGCAACTCACTCATATACTATGTACTACACTGTGCGTTTCTTATATTCTAAGTTTTTCAGTGCAACTCACTCATATACTATGTACTACACTGTGCATTTCGTGTAATGCGGGTTTTTGAGTAAATTCTAAGTTTTTCAGTGCAACTCACTCATATACTATGTACTACACTGTGCGTTTCTTATATTCTAAGTTTTTCAGTGCAACTCACTCATATACTATGTACTACACTGTGCGTTTCTTATATTCTAAGTTTTTCAGTGCAACTCACTCATATAGTATGTACTACACTGTGCGTTTCTTATATTCTAAGTTTTTCAGTGCAACTCACTCATATACTATGTACTACACTGTGCGTTTCTTATATTCTAAGTTTTTCAGTG
The DNA here is from genome assembly GCF_978045245.1 of Mus caroli. Taxonomy (NCBI): domain Eukaryota; kingdom Metazoa; phylum Chordata; class Mammalia; order Rodentia; family Muridae; genus Mus; species Mus caroli. The sequence goes on from NW_028227345.1 coordinate 266,191, forward strand.
CAACTCACTCATATACTATGTACTACACTGTGCGTTTCTTATATTCTAAGTTTTTCAGTGCAACTCACTCATATACTATGTACTACACTGTGCGTTTCTTATATTCTAAGTTTTTCAGTGCAACTCACTCATATACTATGTACTACACTGTGCGTTTCTTATATTCTAAGTTTTTCAGTGCAACTCACTCATATACTATGTACTACACTGTGCGTTTCTTATATTCTAAGTTTTTCAGTGCAACTCACTCATATACTATGTACTACACTGTGCGTTTCTTATATTCTAAGTTTTTCAGTGCAACTCACTCATATACTATGTACTACACTGTGCGTTTCTTATATTCTAAGTTTTTCAGTGCAACTCACTCATATACTATGTACTACACTGTCCGTTTCTTAAATTCTAAGTTTTTCATTCAACTCAGTCATATACTATGTACTACACTGAGCGTTTCTTATATTCTAAGTTTTTCAGTGCAACTCACTCATATACTATGTACTACACTGTGCGTTTCTTATATTCTAAGTTTTTCAGTGCAACTCACTCATATACTATGTACTACACTGTGCGTTTCTTATATTCTAAGTTTTTCAGTGCAACTCACTCATATACTATGTACTACACTGTGCGTTTCTTATATTCTAAGTTTTTCAGTGCAACTCACTCATATACTATGTACTACACTGTGCATTTCGTGTAATGCGGGTTTTTCAGTAAATTCTAAGTTTTTCAGTGCAACTCACTCATATACTATGTACTACACTGTGCGTTTCTTATATTCTAAGTTTTTCAGTGCAACTCACTCATATACTATGTACTACACTGTGCGTTTCTTATATTCTAAGTTTTTCAGTGCAACTCACTCATATACTATGTACTACACTGTGCGTTTCTTATATTCTAAGTTTTTCAGTGCAACTCACTCATATACTATGTACTACACTGTGCATTTCGTGTAATTTGGGTTTTTCAGTAAATTCTAAGTTTTTCAGTGCAACTCACTCATATACTATGTACTACACTGTGCGTTTCTTATATTCTAAGTTTTTCAGTTCAACTCACTCATATACTATGTACTACACTGTGCGTTTCTTATATTCTAAGTTTTTGAGTGCATCTCACTGATATACTATGTACTACACTGTGCGTTTCTTATATTCTAAGTTTTTCAGTGCAACTCACTCATATACTATGTACTACACTGTGCGTTTCTTATATTCTAAGTTTTTCAGTGCAACTCACTCATATACTATGTACTACACTGTGCGTTTCATATATTCTAAGTTTTTCAGTGCAACTCACTCATATACTATGTACTACACTGTGCGTTTCTTATATTCTAAGTTTTTCAGTGCAACTCACTCATATACTATGTACTACACTGTGCGTTTCTTATATTCTAAGTTTTTCAGTGCAACTCACTCATATACTATGTACTACACTGTGCGTTTCTTATATTCTAAGTTTTTCAGTGCAACTCACTCATATACTATGTACTACACTGTCCGTTTCTTAAATTCTAAGTTTTTCATTCAACTCACTCATATACTATGTACTACACTGAGCGTTTCTTATATTCTAAGTTTTTCAGTGCAACTCACTCATATACTATGTACTACACTGTGCGTTTCTTATATTCTAAGTTTTTCAGTGCAACTCACTCATATACTATGTACTACACTGTGCGTTTCTTATATTCTAAGTTTTTCAGTGCAACCCACTCATATACTATGTACTACACTGTGCGTTTCTTATATTCTAAGTTTTTCAGTGCAACTCACTCATATACTATGTACTACACTGTGCGTTTCTTATATTCTAAGTTTTTCAGTGCAACTCACTCATATGCTATGTACTACACTGTGCATTTCGTGTAATGCGGGTTTTTCAGTAAATTCTAAGTTTTTGAGTGCAACTCACTCATATACTATGTACTACACTGTGCGTTTCTTATATTCTAAGTTTTTCAGTGCAACTCACTCATATGCTATGTACTACACTGTGCATTTCGTGTAATGCGGGTTTTTCAGTAAATTCTAAGTTTTTCAGTGCAACTCACTCATATACTATGTACTACACTGTGCGTTTCTTATATTCTAAGTTTTTCAGTGCAACTCACTCATATACTATGTACTACACTGTGCGTTTCTTATATTCTAAGTTTTTCAGTGCAACTCACTCATATACTATGTACTACACTGTGCGTTTCTTAAATTCTAAGTTTTTCAGTGCAACTCACTCATATACTATGTACTACACTGTGCATTTCGTGTAATGCGGGTTTTTCAGTAAATTCTAAGTTTTTCAGTGCAACTCACTCATATACTTTGTACTACACTGTGCGTTTCTTATATTCTAAGTTTTTCAGTTCAACTCACTCATATACTATGTACTACACTGTGCGTTTCTTATATTCTAAGTTTTTGAGTGCAACTCACTCATATACTATGTACTACACTGTGCGTTTCTTATATTCTAAGTTTTTCAGTGCAACTCACTCATATACTATGTACTACACTGTGCATTTCGTGTAATGCGGGTTTTTCAGTAAATTCTAAGTTTTTCAGTGCAACTCACTCATATACTATGTACTACACTGTGCGTTTCTTATATTCTAAGTTTTTCAGTGCAACTCACTCATATACTATGTACTGCACTGTGCGTTTCTTATATTCTAAGTTTTTCAGTGCAACTCACTCATATACTATGTACTACACTGTGCGTTTCTTATATTCTAAGTTTTTCAGTGCAACTCACTCATATACTATGTACTACACTGTGCATTTCGTGTAATGCGGGTTTTTGAGTAAATTCTAAGTTTTTCAGTGCAACTCACTCATATACTATGTACTACACTGTGCGTTTCTTATATTCTAAGTTTTTCAGTGCAACTCACTCATATACTATGTACTACACTGTGCGTTTCTTATATTCTAAGTTTTTCAGTGCAACTCACTCATATACTATGTACTACACTGTGCGTTTCTTATATTCTAAGTTTTTCAGTGCAACTCACTCATATACTATGTACTACACTGTGCGTTTCTTATATTCTAAGTTTTTCAGTGCAACTCACTCATATACTATGTACTACACTGTGCGTTTCTTATATTCTAAGTTTTTCAGTGCAACTCACTCATATACTATGTACTACACTGTGCGTTTCTTATATTCTAAGTTTTTCAGTGCAACTCACTCATATACTATGTACTACACTGTGCGTTTCTTATATTCTAAGTTTTTGAGTGCAACTCACTCATATACTATGTACTACACTGTGCGTTTCTTATATTCTAAGTTTTTCAGTGCAACTCACTCATATACTATGTACTACACTGTGCGTTTCTTATATTCTAAGTTTTTCAGTGCAACTCACTCATATACTATGTACTACACTGTGCGTTTCTTATATTCTAAGTTTTTCAGTGCAACTCACTCATATACTATGTACTACACTGTGCGTTTCTTATATTCTAAGTTTTTCAGTGCAACTCACTCATATACTATGTACTACACTGTGCGTTTCTTATATTCTAAGTTTTTCAGTGCAACTCACTCATATACTATGTACTACACTGTGCGTTTCTTATATTCTACGTTTTTCAGTGCAACTCACTCATATACTATGTACTACACTGTGCATTTCGTGTAATGCGGGTTTTTCAGTAAATTCTAAGTTTTTCAGTGCAACTCACTCATATACTATGTACTACACTGTGCGTTTCTTATATTCTAAGTTTTTCAGTGCAACTCACTCATATACTATGTACTACACTGTGCGTTTCTTATATTCTAAGTTTTTCAGTGCAACTCACTCATATACTATGTACTACACTGTGCGTTTCTTAAATTCTAAGTTTTTCAGTGCAACTCACTCATATACTATGTACTACACTGTGCATTTCGTGTAATGCGGGTTTTTCAGTAAATTCTAAGTTTTTCAGTGCAACTCACTCATATACTTTGTACTACACTGTGCGTTTCTTATATTCTAAGTTTTTCAGTTCAACTCACTCATATACTATGTACTACACTGTGCGTTTCTTATATTCTAAGTTTTTGAGTGCAACTCACTCATATACTATGTACTACACTGTGCGTTTCTTATATTCTAAGTTTTTCAGTGCAACTCACTCATATACTATGTACTACACTGTGCATTTCGTGTAATGCGGGTTTTTCAGTAAATTCTAAGTTTTTCAGTGCAACTCACTCATATACTATGTACTACACTGTGCGTTTCTTATATTCTAAGTTTTTCAGTGCAACTCACTCATATACTATGTACTACACTGTGCGTTTCTTATATTCTAAGTTTTTCAGTGCAACTCACTCATATACTATGTACTACACTGTGCGATTCTTATATTCTAAGTTTTTCAGTGCAACTCACTCATATACTATGTACTACACTGTGCGTTTCTTATATTCTAAGTTTTTCAGTGCAACTCACTCATATACTATGTACTACACTGTGCGTTTCTTATATTCTAAGTTTTTCAGTGCAACTCACTCATATACTATGTACTACACTGTGCGTTTCTTATATTCTAAGTTTTTCAGTGCAACTCACTCATATACTATGTACTACACTATGCGTTTCTTATATTCTAAGTTTTTCAGTGCAACTCACTCATATACTATGTACTACACTGTGCGTTTCTTATATTCTAAGTTTTTCCGTGCAACTCACTCATATACTATGTACTACACTGTGCATTTCGTGTAATGCGGGTTTTTCAGTAAATTCTAAGTTTTTCAGTGCAACTCACTCATATACTATGTACTACACTGTGCGTTTCTTATATTCTAAGTTTTTCAGTTCAACTCACTCATATACTATGTACTACACTGTGCGTTTCTTATATTCTAAGTTTTTGAGTGCAACTCACTCATATACTATGTACTACACTGTGCGTTTCTTATATTCTAAGTTTTTCAGTGCAACTCACTCATATAGTATGTACTACACTGTGCGTTTCTTATATTCTAAGTTTTTCAGTGCAACTCACTCATATACTATGTACTACACTGTGCGTTTCTTATATTCTAAGTTTTTCAGTGCAACTCACTCATATACTATGTACTACACTGTGCGTTTCTTATATTCTAAGTTTTTCAGTGCAACTCACTCATATACTATGTACTACACTGTGCGTTTCTTATATTCTAAGTTTTTCAGTGCAACTCACTCATATACTATGTACTACACTGTGCGTTTCTTATATTCTAAGTTTTTCAGTGCAACTCACTCATATACTATGTACTACACTGTGCGTTTCTTATATTCTAAGTTTTTCAGTGCAACTCACTCATATACTATGTACTACACTGTGCATTTCGTGTAATGCGGGTTTTTGAGTAAATTCTAAGTTTTTCAGTGCAACTCACTCATATACTATGTACTACACTGTGCGTTTCTTATATTCTAAGTTTTTCAGTGCAACTCACTCATATACTATGTACTACACTGTGCGTTTCTTATATTCTAAGTTTTTCAGTGCAACTCACTCATATAGTATGTACTACACTGTGCGTTTCTTATATTCTAAGTTTTTCAGTGCAACTCACTCATATACTATGTACTACACTGTGCGTTTCTTATATTCTAAGTTTTTCAGTGCAACTCACTCATATACTATGTACTACACTGTGCGTTTCTTATATTCTAAGTTTTTCAGTGCAACTCACTCATATACTATGTACTACACTGTGCGTTTCTTATATTCTAAGTTTTTCAGTGCAACTCACTCATATACTATGTACTACACTGTGCGTTTCTTATATTCTAAGTTTTTCAGTGCAACTCACTCATATACTATGTACTACACTGTGCGTTTCTTATATTCTAAGTTTTTCAGTGCAACTCACTCATATACTATGTACTACACTGTGCGTTTCTTATATTCTAAGTTTTTCAGTGCAACTCACTCATATACTATGTACTACACTGTGCGTTTCTTATATTCTAAGTTTTTCAGTGCAACTCACTCATATACTATGTACTACACTGTCCGTTTCTTAAATTCTAAGTTTTTCATTCAACTCAGTCATATACTATGTACTACACTGAGCGTTTCTTATATTCTAAGTTTTTCAGTGCAACTCACTCATATACTATGTACTACACTGTGCGTTTCTTATATTCTAAGTTTTTCAGTGCAACTCACTCATATACTATGTACTACACTGTGCGTTTCTTATATTCTAAGTTTTTCAGTGCAACTCACTCATATACTATGTACTACACTGTGCGTTTCTTATATTCTAAGTTTTTCAGTGCAACTCACTCATATACTATGTACTACACTGTGCATTTCGTGTAATGCGGGTTTTTCAGTAAATTCTAAGTTTTTCAGTGCAACTCACTCATATACTATGTACTACACTGTGCGTTTCTTATATTCTAAGTTTTTCAGTGCAACTCACTCATATACTATGTACTACACTGTGCGTTTCTTATATTCTAAGTTTTTCAGTGCAACTCACTCATATACTATGTACTACACTGTGCGTTTCTTATATTCTAAGTTTTTCAGTGCAACTCACTCATATACTATGTACTACACTGTGCATTTCGTGTAATTTGGGTTTTTCAGTAAATTCTAAGTTTTTCAGTGCAACTCACTCATATACTATGTACTACACTGTGCGTTTCTTATATTCTAAGTTTTTCAGTTCAACTCACTCATATACTATGTACTACACTGTGCGTTTCTTATATTCTAAGTTTTTGAGTGCATCTCACTGATATACTATGTACTACACTGTGCGTTTCTTATATTCTAAGTTTTTCAGTGCAACTCACTCATATACTATGTACTACACTGTGCGTTTCTTATATTCTAAGTTTTTCAGTGCAACTCACTCATATACTATGTACTACACTGTGCGTTTCATATATTCTAAGTTTTTCAGTGCAACTCACTCATATACTATGTACTACACTGTGCGTTTCTTATATTCTAAGTTTTTCAGTGCAACTCACTCATATACTATGTACTACACTGTGCGTTTCTTATATTCTAAGTTTTTCAGTGCAACTCACTCATATAGTATGTACTACACTGTGCGTTTCTTATATTCTAAGTTTTTCAGTGCAACTCACTCATATACTATGTACTACACTGTCCGTTTCTTAAATTCTAAGTTTTTCATTCAACTCACTCATATACTATGTACTACACTGAGCGTTTCTTATATTCTAAGTTTTTCAGTGCAACTCACTCATATACTATGTACTACACTGTGCGTTTCTTATATTCTAAGTTTTTCAGTGCAACTCACTCATATACTATGTACTACACTGTGCGTTTCTTATATTCTAAGTTTTTGAGTGCAACTCACTCATATACTATGTACTACACTGTGCGTTTCTTATATTCTAAGTTTTTCAGTGCAACTCACTCATATAGTATGTACTACACTGTGCGTTTCTTATATTCTAAGTTTTTCAGTGCAACTCACTCATATACTATGTACTACACTGTGCGTTTCTTATATTCTAAGTTTTTCAGTGCAACTCACTCATATACTATGTACTACACTGTGCGTTTCTTATATTCTAAGTTTTTCAGTGCAACTCACTCATATACTATGTACTACACTGTGCGTTTCTTATATTCTAAGTTTTTCAGTGCAACTCACTCATATACTATGTACTACACTGTGCGTTTCTTATATTCTAAGTTTTTCAGTGCAACTCACTCATATACTATGTACTACACTGTGCGTTTCTTATATTCTAAGTTTTTCAGTGCAACTCACTCATATACTATGTACTACACTGTGCATTTCGTGTAATGCGGGTTTTTGAGTAAATTCTAAGTTTTTCAGTGCAACTCACTCATATACTATGTACTACACTGTGCGTTTCTTATATTCTAAGTTTTTCAGTGCAACTCACTCATATACTATGTACTACACTGTGCGTTTCTTATATTCTAAGTTTTTCAGTGCAACTCACTCATATAGTATGTACTACACTGTGCGTTTCTTATATTCTAAGTTTTTCAGTGCAACTCACTCATATACTATGTACTACACTGTGCGTTTCTTATATTCTAAGTTTTTCAGTGCAACTCACTCATATACTATGTACTACACTGTGCGTTTCTTATATTCTAAGTTTTTCAGTGCAACTCACTCATATACTATGTACTACACTGTGCGTTTCTTATATTCTAAGTTTTTCAGTGCAACTCACTCATATACTATGTACTACACTGTGCGTTTCTTATATTCTAAGTTTTTCAGTGCAACTCACTCATATACTATGTACTACACTGTGCGTTTCTTATATTCTAAGTTTTTCAGTGCAACTCACTCATATACTATGTACTACACTGTGCGTTTCTTATATTCTAAGTTTTTCAGTGCAACTCACTCATATACTATGTACTACACTGTGCGTTTCTTATATTCTAAGTTTTTCAGTGCAACTCACTCATATACTATGTACTACACTGTCCGTTTCTTAAATTCTAAGTTTTTCATTCAACTCAGTCATATACTATGTACTACACTGAGCGTTTCTTATATTCTAAGTTTTTCAGTGCAACTCACTCATATACTATGTACTACACTGTGCGTTTCTTATATTCTAAGTTTTTCAGTGCAACTCACTCATATACTATGTACTACACTGTGCGTTTCTTATATTCTAAGTTTTTCAGTGCAACTCACTCATATACTATGTACTACACTGTGCGTTTCTTATATTCTAAGTTTTTCAGTGCAACTCACTCATATACTATGTACTACACTGTGCATTTCGTGTAATGCGGGTTTTTCAGTAAATTCTAAGTTTTTCAGTGCAACTCACTCATATACTATGTACTACACTGTGCGTTTCTTATATTCTAAGTTTTTCAGTGCAACTCACTCATATACTATGTACTACACTGTGCGTTTCTTATATTCTAAGTTTTTCAGTGCAACTCACTCATATACTATGTACTACACTGTGCGTTTCTTATATTCTAAGTTTTTCAGTGCAACTCACTCATATACTATGTACTACACTGTGCATTTCGTGTAATTTGGGTTTTTCAGTAAATTCTAAGTTTTTCAGTGCAACTCACTCATATACTATGTACTACACTGTGCGTTTCTTATATTCTAAGTTTTTCAGTTCAACTCACTCATATACTATGTACTACACTGTGCGTTTCTTATATTCTAAGTTTTTGAGTGCATCTCACTGATATACTATGTACTACACTGTGCGTTTCTTATATTCTAAGTTTTTCAGTGCAACTCACTCATATACTATGTACTACACTGTGCGTTTCTTATATTCTAAGTTTTTCAGTGCAACTCACTCATATACTATGTACTACACTGTGCGTTTCATATATTCTAAGTTTTTCAGTGCAACTCACTCATATACTATGTACTACACTGTGCGTTTCTTATATTCTAAGTTTTTCAGTGCAACTCACTCATATACTATGTACTACACTGTGCGTTTCTTATATTCTAAGTTTTTCAGTGCAACTCACTCATATACTATGTACTACACTGTGCGTTTCTTATATTCTAAGTTTTTCAGTGCAACTCACTCATATACTATGTACTACACTGTCCGTTTCTTAAATTCTAAGTTTTTCATTCAACTCACTCATATACTATGTACTACACTGAGCGTTTCTTATATTCTAAGTTTTTCAGTGCAACTCACTCATATACTATGTACTACACTGTGCGTTTCTTATATTCTAAGTTTTTCAGTGCAACTCACTCATATACTATGTACTACACTGTGCGTTTCTTATATTCTAAGTTTTTCAGTGCAACCCACTCATATACTATGTACTACACTGTGCGTTTCTTATATTCTAAGTTTTTCAGTGCAACTCACTCATATACTATGTACTACACTGTGCGTTTCTTATATTCTAAGTTTTTCAGTGCAACTCACTCATATGCTATGTACTACACTGTGCATTTCGTGTAATGCGGGTTTTTCAGTAAATTCTAAGTTTTTGAGTGCAACTCACTCATATACTATGTACTACACTGTGCGTTTCTTATATTCTAAGTTTTTCAGTGCAACTCACTCATATGCTATGTACTACACTGTGCATTTCGTGTAATGCGGGTTTTTCAGTAAATTCTAAGTTTTTCAGTGCAACTCACTCATATACTATGTACTACACTGTGCGTTTCTTATATTCTAAGTTTTTCAGTGCAACTCACTCATATACTATGTACTACACTGTGCGTTTCTTATATTCTAAGTTTTTCAGTGCAACTCACTCATATACTATGTACTACACTGTGCGTTTCTTAAATTCTAAGTTTTTCAGTGCAACTCACTCATATACTATGTACTACACTGTGCATTTCGTGTAATGCGGGTTTTTCAGTAAATTCTAAGTTTTTCAGTGCAACTCACTCATATACTTTGTACTACACTGTGCGTTTCTTATATTCTAAGTTTTTCAGTTCAACTCACTCATATACTATGTACTACACTGTGCGTTTCTTATATTCTAAGTTTTTGAGTGCAACTCACTCATATACTATGTACTACACTGTGCGTTTCTTATATTCTAAGTTTTTCAGTGCAACTCACTCATATACTATGTACTACACTGTGCATTTCGTGTAATGCGGGTTTTTCAGTAAATTCTAAGTTTTTCAGTGCAACTCACTCATATACTATGTACTACACTGTGCGTTTCTTATATTCTAAGTTTTTCAGTGCAACTCACTCATATACTATGTACTGCACTGTGCGTTTCTTATATTCTAAGTTTTTCAGTGCAACTCACTCATATACTATGTACTACACTGTGCGTTTCTTATATTCTAAGTTTTTCAGTGCAACTCACTCATATACTATGTACTACACTGTGCGTTTCTTATATTCTAAGTTTTTCAGTGCAACTCACTCATATACTATGTACTACACTGTGCGTTTCTTATATTCTAAGTTTTTCAGTGCAACTCACTCATATACTATGTACTACACTGTGCGTTTCTTATATTCTAAGTTTTTCAGTGCAACTCACTCATATACTATGTACTACACTGAGCGTTTCTTATATTCTAAGTTTTTCAGTGCAACTCACTCATATACTATGTACTACACTGTGCGTTTCTTATATTCTAAGTTTTTCAGTGCAACTCACTCATATACTATGTACTACACTGTGCGTTTCTTATATTCTAAGTTTTTCAGTGCAACTCACTCATATACTATGTACTACACTGTGCGTTTCTTATATTCTAAGTTTTTCAGTGCAACTCACTCATATACTATGTACTACACTGTGCGTTTCTTATATTCTAAGTTTTTCAGTGCAACTCACTCATATACTATGTACTACACTGTGCATTTCGTGTAATGCGGGTTTTTCAGTAAATTCTAAGTTTTTCAGTGCAACTCACTCATATACTATGTACTACACTGTGCGTTTCTTATATTCTAAGTTTTTCAGTGCAACTCACTCATATACTATGTACTACACTATGCGTTTCTTATATTCTAAGTTTTTCAGTGCAACTCACTCATATACTATGTACTACACTGTGCGTTTCTTATATTCTAAGTTTTTCCGTGCAACTCACTCATATACTATGTACTACACTGTGCATTTCGTGTAATGCGGGTTTTTCAGTAAATTCTAAGTTTTTCAGTGCAACTCACTCATATACTATGTACTACACTGTGCGTTTCTTATATTCTAAGTTTTTCAGTTCAACTCACTCATATACTATGTACTACACTGTGCGTTTCTTATATTCTAAGTTTTTGAGTGCAACTCACTCATATACTATGTACTACACTGTGCGTTTCTTATATTCTAAGTTTTTCAGTGCAACTCACTCATATAGTATGTACTACACTGTGCGTTTCTTATATTCTAAGTTTTTCAGTGCAACTCACTCATATACTATGTACTACACTGTGCGTTTCTTATATTCTAAGTTTTTCAGTGCAACTCACTCATATACTATGTACTACACTGTGCGTTTCTTATATTCTAAGTTTTTCAGTGCAACTCACTCATATACTATGTACTACACTGTGCGTTTCTTATATTCTAAGTTTTTCAGTGCAACTCACTCATATACTATGTACTACACTGTGCGTTTCTTATATCCTAAGTTTTTCAGTGCAACTCACTCATATACTATGTACTACACTGTGCATTTCGTGTAATGCGGGTTTTTGAGTAAATTCTAAGTTTTTCAGTGCAACTCACTCATATACTATGTACTACACTGTGCGTTTCTTATATTCTAAGTTTTTCAGTGCAACTCACTCATATACTATGTACTACACTGTGCGTTTCTTATATTCTAAGTTTTTCAGTGCAACTCACTCATATACTATGTACTACACTGTGCGTTTCTTATATTCTAAGTTTTTCAGTGCAACTCACTCATATACTATGTACTACACTGTGCGTTTCTTATATTCTAAGTTTTTCAGTGCAACTCACTCATATACTATGTACTACACTGTGCGTTTCTTATATTCTAAGTTTTTCAGTGCAACTCACTCATATACTATGTACTACACTGTGCGTTTCTTATATTCTAAGTTTTTCAGTGCAACTCACTCATATACTATGTACTACACTGTGCGTTTCTTATATTCTAAGTTTTTCAGTGCAACTCACTCATATACTATGTACTACACTGTGCGTTTCTTATATTCTAAGTTTTTCAGTGCAACTCACTCATATACTATGTACTACACTGTGCGTTTCTTATATTCTAAGTTTTTCAGTGCAACTCACTCATATACTATGTACTACACTGTGCGTTTCTTATATTCTAAGTTTTTCAGTGCAACTCACTCATATACTATGTACTACACTGTGCGTTTCTTATATTCTAAGTTTTTCAGTGCAACTCACTCATATACTATGTACTACACTGTGCGTTTCTTATATTCTAAGTTTTTCAGTGCAACTCACTCATATACTATGTACTACACTGTGCATTTCGTGTAATGCGGGTTTTTCAGTAAATTCTAAGTTTTTCAGTGCAACTCACTCATATACTATGTACTACACTGTGCGTTTCTTATATTCTAAGTTTTTCAGTGCAACTCACTCATATACTATGTACTACACTGTGCGTTTCTTATATTCTAAGTTTTTCAGTGCAACTCACTCATATACTATGTACTACACTGTGCGTTTCTTATATTCTAAGTTTTTCAGTGCAACTCACTCATATACTATGTACTACACTGTGCATTTCGTGTAATTTGGGTTTTTCAGTAAATTCTAAGTTTTTCAGTGCAACTCACTCATATACTATGTACTACACTGTGCGTTTCTTATATTCTAAGTTTTTCAGTTCAACTCACTCATATACTATGTACTACACTGTGCGTTTCTTATATTCTAAGTTTTTGAGTGCATCTCACTGATATACTATGTACTACACTGTGCGTTTCTTATATTCTAAGTTTTTCAGTGCAACTCACTCATATACTATGTACTACACTGTGCGTTTCTTATATTCTAAGTTTTTCAGTGCAACTCACTCATATACTATGTACTACACTGTGCGTTTCATATATTCTAAGTTTTTCAGTGCAACTCACTCATATACTATGTACTACACTGTGCGTTTCTTATATTCTAAGTTTTTCAGTGCAACTCACTCATATACTATGTACTACACTGTGCGTTTCTTATATTCTAAGTTTTTCAGTGCAACTCACTCATATACTATGTACTACACTGTGCGTTTCTTATATTCTAAGTTTTTCAGTGCAACTCACTCATATACTATGTACTACACTGTCCGTTTCTTAAATTCTAAGTTTTTCATTCAACTCACTCATATACTATGTACTACACTGAGCGTTTCTTATATTCTAAGTTTTTCAGTGCAACTCACTCATATACTATGTACTACACTGTGCGTTTCTTATATTCTAAGTTTTTCAGTGCAACTCACTCATATACTATGTACTACACTGTGCGTTTCTTATATTCTACGTTTTTCAGTGCAACCCACTCATATACTATGTACTACACTGTGCGTTTCTTATATTCTAAGTTTTTCAGTGCAACTCACTCATATACTATGTACTACACTGTGCGTTTCTTATATTCTAAGTTTTTCAGTGCAACTCACTCATATGCTATGTACTACACTGTGCATTTCGTGTAATGCGGGTTTTTCAGTAAATTCTAAGTTTTTGAGTGCAACTCACTCATATACTATGTACTACACTGTGCGTTTCTTATATTCTAAGTTTTTCAGTGCAACTCACTCATATACTATGTACTACACTGTGGGTTTCTTATATTCTAAGTTTTTCAGTGCAACTCACT